>NC_134404.1:135592032-135889532 GCF_038048845.1 Mixophyes fleayi | reverse complement strand
CCTTTCCCACTTAGTCAAGTAGCTGAATATGAGGTACTGAGAATGACATGTGAGTTGGCAGAGGGAAAATCGATTGATATACATTGGTCTTTAGCATTTTTCTAGTCTAGAGGGCGATGTTGAGGTGACTGGGAAATCGTTTTATAGCAATACCAGCACATGATTAGGACACTACATAGAGGACTTTATACAGTGACACAGTTACCAACTGAAGTAGCTGCTAGTAAGGTCCACACTTACACGCACAACCATACATGGCTGTCACACCAGGGAGAACATAGCTGTCAAATAGACAGCAGGGTTTTATGTGACAGCTAACAAATCTATGTTTTGTTTTGTTTTTCGTTGTATTGTTTTAGTTTTAAAAAGGTGAACACACACACACATGCACGCATACACATATTGGTTAATATAGGAAGATTTGTGTTACCCAAGGGACAAACTGTCTGGAAGGTGAAGAGATGTAGTGAGGAGTCTGGTGGACTCTGGAGAGATGGACAAGGTAGACCAATAGAGCCATCCCATATCCCTCCTGCTGATGGGTTTTCCTCCAGGTAAAACAAATACACATCATCCAATTACCACCATGCAGGATCCTCAAGTATACACAGGTGTACCAATGAAATATGTCTAGGTAGAGGTGTATTGAAATGTGTCTAATGTATTACTGTTTCATACTCAAAGCTTTTGTTATTTAATGTGATAGTCCTAGAGTTATAATAGATGATAGGGGTATTCATGTTATTGATAATAGATGTATAATGTATGAGTAGTGGTAACAAATCACATACTTTCAGTTAGCCATAAACCAGTGTGAACATAAAGTAGTGGTACTCGGTAGAATGAATTGAATAGAATAAGAGTTGGAACTTGATTGAAGTGCCTATAGTCCTTTCCCGCTACCAAAAGATCACTCCTGGGCAGACTCCTAACCTGTCGGTTTTTGAAATGTTCTTGACCCCTCGTGAGATGAGATTGTAACTGGGAGGCTAGGTTAGACCTTGAGAGAAGGTAAATAGTGAGACAGTAACCGAGAACGTCCAAAACACTGTTTCCTGAAAGGTCACACTAACTGTCAGGATGTTGGATCGGGAGAGTAAGTTGTGGAGCAGAAATCTCTTAAGCTTAGGTTATTTGCCAGACAGGTACCAGGTGTAGGCTACCAGCCTCACGGCTTTAAGGGTAGCAGAGACACACTGGTGCCCATACCACCCACTGCAGAGGGGCCAACACTCAGAGAAGGGTCCAAGGGCACTCATGAGTCTGTACTGGAAGGCCTCGAATGCAGTTAGTAGCACCTGAGCCAAAGGCTAAGACTGTTGTCCAGCATGAAGTTGTAGTTTTTCCTGTTTTGTGTTCTCTCATTTCATTTTCTTCTCAGGGCGGTTAATTCTTTCGATTATTAGCAGATGACAGAGACTGGTTCAGGTAGTGATAAGGAGGTATTGGGGAGGAAGAAGTTAGTAGCATAATCAGTCCAGTCAATTACTCAATTCAATTCAGTGGTAAAGGAAAATTTAGAAACCTTGGAGCTTGGAGAAAGTGCGAGGGGCTATTGTCTGAGTAGCATTACGTCCGTAAGTACGGCGACCCCATAGTTAAAAAAGAGATACACCCAGCGATGCCAGTCCAGTAATATCCGGACTCGAGCAGGCATCCTTGAGAATGATTATCATTCTTGGGAGGGTAAGGTTTTAGACCAAACAAAGTGCTGGGCGTGCTCACGCGTGCCTCAGTGATTATATCAAGTAGGATTAGTTCTCTTTCCACTAAATATTCTTGAGGTACCCGAACTATGGGTGGAAGGTCACTAGGGGAAAAAGTAGGACACCTAGGTCCCTTAGTCTGAAGTCTCCCAATGCTTTACAAGCCGATTACTGTTAAATCTGAGTATTGGGAGACTGGGAAGAATGAACAGACAATAGCCCGCCCACAAGTGTTGATGAAAAGAACTGGTGACATCATTAGATGTGTGTATATTAACGCAAGCTGAAGGAGATTGCATATGACATTATTGATAGACATAGGATGATGCTATTGATGAACATGAAGTGTTTAAATGTATTCTGAGCTTAAAGACATGCGTTGGACAGAAGAACCTGTTAAACTTGAAGAACTGTAGTAAAGAATTCTGTATAGCTGATACACGTTCTACTGTACCTTGTACCTTTCCAAATAATGTATTAAGTGTTTTATTGCACCCTTGAAGGGCATACAAAAGGTTATCTCCAAGCTCCAGAAGTGTACGGTTTATAGTAAAAGAAGAATTCGTTTAGAGGATTAAGACTCTCTTTTATGATAACTTGTTTAGATCTACAAACAGCGTGGACATACACCAAGGGGGATTTGTATTACATAACAATGAAACGTGGTACTGAGATCCTGCTTATAACATCTTTAAGGTGATAGTTTATTGTACTATCAAAGGGTGGACTGTCAAAGTCGTATAATTGGATGAACGAAAGTATATTGTTTTAATATTGGTTTGCCGTGCGATATTGCAAAGCGTACGCCACGTGTTACGTGACGTGGTGCGTTCGCACGGAAAAATACGCACGCACACACTCGCATTACAACAGTTAGTTATTTATATAATTTCATATTGGTTCTGTTACACTGTAATTCAGGAGCAGATAGTATTCGGTTTATTATTAGTCTATATATATATGTTGATTATATGTACATTGTAGCATTATTAAAGGTTTAGGTAATAGGAAAAGTGTCATGCCTGATATCATATTGAAGCCCTAATCATCAGCAGCTGTCCGGTGCAGTCGGCGAAGAGATCGCACATTGCATACTTTAGTTATTGATATTAGAGAGTAAAACCTTTGTATGATACTGGCTATGAAAAGGAGCAGACCCCCTGGAGAGAAGACCCCCATCTTTGGATTCCTTAGATTGAATCAACCTATTACCTGTCTGGCCTGGACCCACCCAACGTCTGGACCTATAGAAACAATCTACATCATCTCTATTGTTCACAATGAAACACTGACTGTATATATATTAGCTGCATTTCACTGGGGCCTCAGTCAACTCTGACACAATATTCTATACAGAATATTGTCCATCGGGTCCCGTGGGTGCGCAAGCGATTGCATTGGTATGTACTTATCTTTTGGTATTGGCTGTGCTGTACTGTACTTTATCACGATATAATAATGTATTGAATTGTTGACTATTTACATCTGTTAAAAATAAATCACTTTGTGCTTTGGACACACATTCAATTGATTGGGCAATGCTTATTTTAAAACGATAGAATTACTTTAATAATACGCACGCCCTCGAAAGTGAAGAGGAGGCAAAACATTTTTGTTGCGTTGTCGAATCTTACGAGTTTTGGATTCTATAAGTACCGCCCTCCAAGTAGATCCAGCGCCATTTCACAGAGAGACACAGAATGGGTAGCACAGTTCTTGGCAGTCTCTAGTGCAGTTGGGCAACGTCATATCTAAAACAGAAAGAGGAGAGGTGGCTGTTTTCTTAAAAGTCTCCAGTGACATTCCACTGAGTTAAAGCTCACACAGAAACAGGAGAGGTGCCACTGTTGTTGCCAGTCTACAGTCTACATGCCATTGCTCCTTTGCTAATTGTTATTGCTGAAATAAAAATAATAGGGCTGTGAGTGTTCTTCAAAATCTGCAGTCACATTATACTGTGTTATTATAGTTCACACAGAAACAGAAGAGGTGCCACTGTTGTTGCCAGTCTACAGTCTACGTGCCATTGCAAATGGTCATTGCTGAAATAGAAATAATAGGGCTGTCAGTGTTCTTCAAACTCTGCAGTTACATTGTACTGTGTTATCACAATGGATTCACAGCAGTACAAAGAAGACCAGGAGCACCAAGCAGCTGCTGACACCAGTCATGCTGATAGTAATCCCTCTATGTAATCTGCTAAAGTCTATGTTAAAGTGCATAGTGTTTTTAAATCAGAGAAACAAAAATGTAAAAAAAACACCTTTTACCTTGGTAAAGAAAAAAAGACCTGTAATCCAGGCAAAGTAAAATGCAGAAATGTTTTTTTCCAACATGCCATTTTACACATGCAGTGGCAAGGAAAGAATCAGACCTTTGCCTTTCTCTATGAGTGCTAGTTCTGCAACTGTCACTGAGGCATTTTCTTGTAAGGTCAGTCATGACCAAGCAAGACTTTGTCATTCTGACTCAAAAAGTGGTGCCCAAATACTTTTACATGTAAAAGCCGAGCTGGAAGAAAACAGTAAGTCATTAGAAGAAAATGTATGTTCAGATTCCAAAATGACCCAAATCCCTGAGGAGAGTCTATCCACGAGTGCTATGTGTAAGCCTGACCTTGCTGATACTGTACCCTTAAGGAAGCCTCCTTTCAGCATTTCTGCAGATCTGTGGATGAGCAGCTCAAGTGTAGCCGGTAATACACAAATTGAGGATGCCACTTTGGAATTGCAACAGGATGAGGGAGATATTAGAGCTTGTGATTTCACTGCTGTATTGATTTCAAGTGCTGTTTGTTTAAAGTGTGGAGTTAGATCCAGTAAGGATTGCTGTGCTGTGTTGAGAAAGTGATATAGTTTGGGAAATTATTCTGTTTGTTTATTGAAGGAGATTCGTTTTTCTGTGTGTTATTAAGTGTCCCTTTTTTTCTTTTTTTTTTTTTTTCTCTTTTTTCCCCTTTTGTCTGTTAGAGCTAGTGGGTGTGGTTTAATTGCATAAGTAATACAGCTGGGTAGAGCTAGCTCTATTAAACAGAAGGTAGTAAGCGATTTCATTGAGCTTGTGATTTCACTGCTGTGTTGATTTCAAGTGCTGTTTGTTTAAAGTGTGGAGTTAGATCCAGTAAGGATTGCTGTGTTGTGTTGAGAGAGTGATATAGTTTGGGGAATTATTCTGTGTGTTTATTGAAGGAGATTTGTTTTCCTGTGTGTAAAGTGTCCCTTTTTTTCTTTTTCTTCTTTTTTTTCTTCTGTCTGTTAGAGCTAGTCGGTGTGGTTTAATTGCATAAGTGATACAGCTGGATAGAGCAAGCTCTATTTAACAGGAGGTAGTAAGCGATTTCATTGAGCTTGTGATTTCACTGCTGTGTTGATTTCAAGTGCTGTTTGTTTAAAGTGTGGAGTTAGATCCAGTAAGGATTTGAATCCAGGAAGGGTTTAATCTGGTAAGTGGCTAGCAAAGGTTAATACTCAAGTTCACTGTGGGCTATAAGAAGTTAGGGTAGCCATAATAAGATGAGTGGCAGCAGGCTTGATGATCTTACTCAATGCATATCTTGTCATATGTATGCGCACTTGGAGCAAGTGTTCCAAGGTTTATACCTCTGTGAGAAATGTGAGCAATTGGTCTCTTTGGAAGCCAAGGTAACTGGTCTAAAGCAGACCATTGCAACATTGATAGACATTGCACCTGGAGCCGAGTTTACAGCTCACCGTTGATGCATTAGCTGAGCAGGGTGGAGCAGAGGCAGAGGATGCACAGGTAGGCAGTTACTGGGTAACAGTTACTAGGGATAGCAGAGGGAGGAAGAGGCAGGCAATTATTATTATTATTATTATTATTATTATTATCTTTGACTTATAAGACGCCACAAAGGGTCAGCAGCGCCGTACATTACATATACAGAAAACAGAACCAAGACACATGATACAAAAATATATACAAATACAGGTGACAAGCAATCCCAGTAGATTTGCCAGATTGGATGAAGATACTGTGGAAGGCAGTTCAGAATTGGTAGATTTGAATGAGACTGCTTCCTCTAGCAACCAGGGGGAATGGTCTCTCCAGCATAGAGGGGACCAAACTTACTCAGGGACCCAGGTAGATTGTGGTGGTAGGGGATTCAATTGTCTCCCGGGTGCTTGGGCTCGGCATATTGCGGATCGGGTGGACAGATTCTTGGGAGGGGCTGGGAATGACCCAGCGGTTTTGGTGCATGTTGGCACCAATGACCGAGTTAGAGGAAGAAGGAGTGTCCTAAAGAATGATTTCCAGGACATAGGTCGCAAACTTAAGGCAAGGACATCCAAGGTAGTATTTTCGGAAATACTACCTGTGCCACGCGCTAGTCCAGGGAGGCAGCGAGAGATTAGGGAGATAAATGCGTGGCTAAAAGATTGGTGTAGGAAGTAGGGTTTTGGATTCTTAGAGCACTGGGCTAATTTCTCAGTCAGTTGCCATGTTTATTGTCATGATGGATTGCACCTGAATGAGGAGGGGGCTGCAGTGCTAGGGGAGAGGATGGTTAGAAGGTTGGAGGAGATTTTAAACTAGGCTCCGGGAGGGAGGGGCAAGCAAGTATTTATGGGATAGACATTGAGAGTAGTAAGGAGGAATTTAACAAGAGTCAAGGGGATGGAGAGGGGGGAAAGGGAAGCATAGCCAATAAGGAGAGGCCCTTTTTAAAGCAAAAAGAAATACCTAAGGGAGGCAATAGACTTAAGTGCATGCTTGCAAATGCAAGAAGCCTGACAGGTAAAATTGGGGAGTTAGAACTAGTAGCAATGAATGAGCAGTATGATACTATAGGTATTACGGAGACCTGGTGGGATGATACACATGACTGGGCAGTCAACTTGGAAGGCTATTCTCTCTTCAGGAGGATTAGGGTAAATAAAAGGGGAGGAGGAGTATGTCTTTATATTAAGCCAGAATTAAAACCAAGTATTCAGGAGGTTATATATGAGAATATTGGTGATAATATAGAGGCATTTTGGGTGGAAATATCCAGCGGAGGAAAAAGTTCAGAGAAGTTGCTGATAGGGATATGCTATAAACCGTCAGATATTAGTACGATTGAGGAAGCCCAACTTCTACAGCAAATTGAAAAGGCTACACAACTAGGTCAAATTTTAATTATGGGGGATTTTAATTATCCGGACATTGATTGGAGTACTGAGACCTGCGGTACAGCTAGGGGAAATAGGTTTCTGAGCACGCTAAAAGACCATTACATGTCCCAATTAGTAGAGGAAGCAACTAGGAACCGGACTATACTGGACCTAGTAATAACAAACAATGTAGTCGTAATATCAAATATTCAAGTAAGGTACACTTGGGAAACAGTGATCATAATATGGTCTCATTTGAAATTAGTTTCCAGAAGCAACGGTATAAGGGATCAACTAGGACTTTAAACTGTAGAAAGGCAAATTTTAATATGCTAAAGGAGTCTATAAAGAGCATAGACTCGGATAAAGCCTTTGAAGGAAAAAATACGGAAGAAATGTGGGCTGTCTTTAAAATGTTGTTGGAAACATACACGGATAAGTTCATATAAGTTCCTATGGGAAATAAATGTAAAAGAATTAAGTCTAAACCAATGTGGCTAAATAAAAAGGTAAGGGAAGAAATGCAAAGGAAGAAGCGTGCATTTAAATTGTCTAAGTCTGAACGGTCAGAGGAGTCCTTCCGTAGGTACAAGGAATGTAATAAAACATGCAAAAAGGAAACTAGATTGGCTAAATTAGAAAATGAAAGGCACGTTGCAAAAGAAAGTAAGACAAACTCCAAAAAGTTTTTTAAGTATATAAATGACAAAAGAATTAAAAAGATAATATAGGACCCCTAAGAAGTGAGATGGGTGAATTGATAAATGATACTAAGGAAAAAACAGAGGTATTAAACACTTTCTTTTCTTCAGTATTTCAGAGAGGAACAAATGGTAGGAGTAATACATAAAAATGCAAATTAAACTATGCCATTAATTAATACTTGGTTGTCAGTGGAAGAAGTCCAAAGGTGACTGAAGAATATTAAGATAAATAAAGCTCCAGGTCCAGATGGCATACACCCAAGGGTTCTTATGGAGTTAAACTCGGAAATAGCGAGACCGCTATTCTTAATTTTCATAGATTCAATCTCATCAGGCTCAGTACCAAGGGCTTGGCAAATAGCAGATGTGGTGCCATTGTTTAAAAAGGGAACGAGATCACAACCAGGGAATTATAGACCTGTAAGCCTGACATCAATAGTGGGGAAACTACTGTAAGGTATTTTAAGGGACAGTATTCAGGATTACTTGGTACGCAATAAAATTATTAGTGGGAATCAACATGGATTTCTGAGGGATAGGTCATGTCAAACTAATCTAATTAGTTTCTACGAGGAGGTTAGTGGTAACTTAGACCAGGGCAGCACAGTAGATGTGGTCTACTTAGATTTTGCAAAGGCCTTTGATACAGTGCCACACAAGAGGCTGGTTTACAAAATAAGGGAACTGGGTCTAAGGATCAACATTTGTACTTGGATCGAAAACTGGTTAGAGAATAGGGAACAGAGAGTTGTGATAAATGGAACATTTTCTAATTGGTCAAAAGTCTTAAGTGAAGTACCTCAAGGTTCCGTTCTGGGGCCACTCCTTTTTTAATATATTTATTAATGACCTTGGTGATGGTTTAGAGAGTAAAGTTTCTATTTTTGCAGATGACACTAAACTGAAAGGAAATAAAATCAGAGCAAGATGTAGCTTCTCTACAGAGGGGCTTAAATAAACTGGGAGGATTGGGCGGCCAAATGGAATATGAGGTTTAACACAGATAAATGTAAGGTTATGCATTCAGAGATCAAAAAACAAGAACGCAATCTATAAATTAAATGGAATTAATTTAGGAGAATCTATAATGGAAAAGGATTTGGGAGTGCTCGTAGACAGTAGACTTAGCAATAGTGCTCAAAGTCAAACAGCAGCTGCAAGGGCAAACAAAGTATTGGCATGCATAAAAAGGGACATAGATGCAAGGGAAGATAGTGGAATTTTGCCACTGTATAAATCATTGGTAAGACCTCATCTTGAATATGCAGTACAGTTCTGGGCACCACTCTATAAAAAAGATAATTTGGAACTAGAAAGGGTTCAGAGAAGGGCGACAAAATTGATTAAGGGTATGGAGTCTGTCACGAACACGCTCCCAGCTGCCGTGACTTTGGGGTGTTTGCTGTATGAGGTCACACACGATTCAGCCCGCAGTCTCCCTCATCTATCACACAGGTTCTAGACCTACGGAATCACCCCCAACACAGCGCTCTCACACCCCCAGACACTTCAAGGTTCAGCCACCACCTACTGGGTACGGGCAATAGGACCCCAATATACTGTCCCCCACTGGCACACAGGCTTCTAGTTATCCACAAACTAACAAGACCCACACCAGCACACACAGGGTTAACTCTTCACACCTCCAGACTGTTACACAAATGTAAATACAAGCACACACAACTTGTTAATCAAATGTATCAACAAATCACTTACATGGTAACCTGGACAAGCAATCTCTTCTAAACAGGCTATGGATTCTTTAGAGTATCAAGGACGCAACTTATTAAATTATAGATTTAATATACAAAAGGTACAGGGCATACAGATAACAAAAATAAGGAATAACAGTTAACAAATTTGACATAACAAGCAAAAACAATTTAAAATAAAAAGGATTACATCCAGATTTGCACTTACATGAATTGCATCTGGCCAAGGGGAATTTGGCTAGGAAGATGGACAGCTTATCAATGTAACTTGATTTCCCCAGAAGTCTGACACTTTGTCCCTCCAGATACAGGTTTTTAAGCAAACTCAAATGGGACGGCATTCACAGGGGCAGTGTTTAATGCTAATCGGGGGTTGTGTCCTGGGACACTTTTTCAAACCAAATTTACATGTTGCCAGATTTACTAACCAATTCTACTATGTGATATATTTTTCCTGGACAGCGTTACATCGATCCAATTTTATCATTAATAAATCCCCTATGACTTTGTCCATCTTTTCATATCAAACATGCCTAAGTACAGTGCATTCGCAGAGCTTACACTCCTTTTCTTAATTTCTCTGTGGGGCAGAATTCTTAATTTAACATATGAGCTGCCCTTCATCATGCTATTGAGGAATATGTGGTTGATCACTACTTTTATTGATTTTAAGTGGCATATTTTAAAACTGAATTCTTTTTGTCTATACAGTATTACATATAGGCTATGTTAGCACATGGCCTCATTGAGCCAGACCACATGCTGAGCGGTACCTAAAAGTCTATTCAAGTGTCACAAATAGTCTAGATCTCACCCCGGGAGTCCTTTGAACTGCCCCCAGGTGACACTTCTATCTGTTCACACTGCGTCTTTAACTGTTACACAAACTTATCAATGGATTCATTTGATACAACCTATTTACACTGCAGTTATGAATTATCCCTTATAAATAACTGCAAGCTCTCTATGTTCACGACAGAGTCATTAAATTATGAGGAAAGGTTAGCCAGTTTTGGCATGTTTACTTTAGAAAAGAGGCGTCTAAGGGGAGATATGATTACTATGTACAAATACATTAGGGGTCAATACAGAGAACTTTCATGTAAACTTTTTTGCCCCAAGGACCATACACAGGACACGTGGTCACCCCCTAAGTTTAGAGGAGAGGAAATTTTGCAACCAGCAAAGGAAGGGGTTCTTTACAGTAAGGGCAGTTAAGATATGGAATTCATTGCCAGGGAAGGTCGTGATGGCAGATTCAATAGATATGTTTAAGAAAGGGTTAGAAATTTTTTTAGCGGAAAGGTGTATCCAGGTATATGACCATTAAAATGAAGGATATTAGTGGATATAGGGTAAAAATAGGACTGCAATATTGAGTCTGGGGGGATTTTCACAATTGAAACAGATTGGCGGTTGCTTACTCTGGATCAATTTCAATTATAAGTGCAGGATCGCAGGAGATCCAAAACAGGTTGAACTTGATGGACTAGTGTCTTTTTTCAACCTTATCAACTATGTTACTATGATATCTGTGTAGCTGACGACGGCGCTAATGAGCATATTTATGAGGATGATGCTGTTTGTGTAAGTACTGCACCAGTGGAAGCAGTTGTTGCACGTGATAAGAAGAAGGCCATTGTCATGCCTGGGTAGAAGACCAAAAAATCCACCTCTTATGTGTGGAATTATTTTTATCCAAATCCTGCCAACAGTTATCTAGCCATTTGTAGCGTTTGTAAAGCAACAGTCAGTAGCGGTAGGGACCTTAACCATCTAGGAACCTTATCCTTGTTGCACCATTTTAAGTGAGTTCTTGGCAAGCTGTTGGGAAAATTGGAAACTTATGCTAAAAAAATAAAAGCAAGCAGTCCAACATCAGCTAGGTCCCTTCTTTCAGCTACATTCCAGCACCTGCAATCTACACCCACAACACCTTCCTCATCAATATCCTCAGTAGCGATCGGAGTTAGTCCTGCATCCGATTTGCTAAGGCTAGATGACTCCTCCACTATCCAGGATTCCTCAGAAAAATTCTTGAGCGTTATTCCCACTGCTGCTGCTGCTGGGGGTGAATCTTCATCCCAGAAGCACACCAAGAAGAAGACTACTAATAGTTTACAACAATTGACTGTTAAACAATCCTTTGCAAGTGGAAGCAAGTATGAAAGCTGTCACCCAGCCGCAAAGCGGATCACAGACGCCATGGCGACTATGCTAGTATTAGAGATGCATCCAATATCCACTATTAATGCAGCTGGATTTACACAGTTAATTGAGGTCTTGTGTCCCCATTACCAAATTCCATCACTACACCATTTTAATAGAAAAGCTATTCCTCACCTCTACCAAAAGGTTCGTAAAAATGTAACTATTGGGCAACAAAATGCCATTCTACCAACTGTACACTTAACCACAGATATGGGACAAGCGGAACTGGGCAAACTAAAGATTATATGACTGTGACAGGCCACTGGGTTGGTGATTCGCCTTCACCAGCAGGAACAGCAGCAGCATGTACCCAAGTACCGTATATACTCGAGTATAAGTCGACCCAAATATAAGCCGAGGCACCTAATTTTACCACATAAAACTGGGAAAACTTATTGACTCGAGTATAAGCCTAGGGTGGAAAAGAGCGCTAATTTAAAAGCCTAAATAAAAATGATAAGTTCAATCTATGAAATCATTTTTAGCTAAACCATATATAACAGTACATGACAAGGTACATTCATAAATGATTATAAAATCATTGGGTACAACCTAACCTAAATAAAGGGGTATATAAGGGGAGGGAGAGGGAGAGGGAGAGAGAGAGAATGTGCGTTCGGCCAATTGAATTCTATGGAGCATAAGTATTCAATGTAAGTAATATAATTGTTGTACTGTGAACACCCAGCGTCACTCGATAGGACACCTCAAAATGTATTCAACGTTTTAATCACCGTGTTTTCACCACCTAACTGGGTGCAGAAAAGTATCCTCAATATCAATGACCCTAACCTGCTCAGCAACTTGTTCTCTCTCTCTCCAATAATGGCCAGATACAAAATATAAATATATATGTGACTGCAGTTATCACAACCTCAGAGCCTATACTTTTACTGCTTAGTGACCCATTAAATCAGAGACACAAATCAGGGCTGAAATTATAAACGAAAGCCGCCCTGCACAGGGATAAGAATAGATGAAGGTTCGTGCACAACGATTCTAAGCGTCATTTTAACTCCTTGGCCAACGGACGCTGGAGTTTTCCTTGTTGTTCCAGCTGCAGAGATAAGAGAAATGGTCCGATTGTCAAATCACTCAGAGAGAGTTCACTTACCCGCAGTGGAACGCATATGCGTTCCAACAACAGGAAGTTCGGCATTTGGAACGCAAGTTTGCGTTCCAAATGCCGAACTTCCTGTTGTTAGAACGCATATGCTGAAGTTAACAGCCGAGGGACCGGACACCAGGTAAGTTCACTCGTGTATAAGCCGAGTGGCCTTTTTCAGCATACAAAAATGTGCTGAAAAACTCGGCTTATACACGAGTATATACGGTATGTCACATTTTTCATAGGTAGGCTACTCTGTGTTTCACCGGCTTCACTAAGAGGCATACAGCTGACAATCTGTTACCAAAACTAAGGGATGTCATTGCAGCATGGCTTATCCCGTTTGGGCTCTCCTCAGGATTTGTCATTTCTGATAACGCCACCGATATTGTGAGAGCATTACAGCCAGGTGAATTCCATCACATTCCCTGTATTGCTCACACAATAAACTTGGTGGCGCAGAGCTTTTTTAAAAAAGGACAGGGACGTGCAGGAGATGCTGTCTGTGGTCCGTAAAATATCTGGAATTTTTCGGCATTCGGCAACAGCATGTAGGAGATTGCAGCAGCTACAAGAGCAGTTTAATTTGCCCTGTGGAATTCCTTTTATATGTATATGTATCTGGATGAAGGAACAGCGAAAGCCATCCACGCTTACTCCACAAGCCATGACATTGGGAAAGGAGGATGGGTGTATTTTATTCAAGAGCAGTGCAGAATAGATTTCGTGTTGTGCAAGGTGTCCTAAAGTGGATAAAAAATTAGAGATGCTCACTGACCCACGTGTTTTGGTTTTGGTTTTGGATCTGGATTACAGTCGTGTTTTTGTTTTGGTTTTGGTTTTGCCAAACCGCCCTTGCGTGTTTTGATTTTGGTTTTGGTTTTGTTTTACAATTTTGTTTAAAAATCAATGTTTTTGGGCATAAAATAACCAAATTTAGTGCTCCACCTGTTTCTTATATAAGTAATGTAATTGTAAAGCTAATAAATTAGCAAAAAAACAGTTTAATTTCAGGTAGGCCGTCATTCTACACACAAACCAGATTGTCTTCCTCTCCATCTATGCATATTGGCAATGCAGCCATCGTCTTTGGGCGTATATTACACCCTACACTTATAGTTAAATATGTAAAGAAATGGACAAAGGCAGTTTGGTTTCTGTCTCTCTCGGCCCCCCTCCACTTGTAGAAAATACCCAAAAATTCAGCCGCTATAGACTGTACAATATTAATTGAAATGGACGAAGGCAGTTTGGTTTCTGTCTCTCTAGGCCCCACCCACTTGTAGAAAATACCAAAAAATTCAGCCGTTATAGACTGTACAATATTAATTGAAATGGACAAAGCCAGTTTGGGGTCAGTCTGTGTATGACACCCTACCCTTCATGAGAAATTGCCAAAACAGCAGCCTTTTAAGATGGTACGTGATATAGAAATGCCCCATGTCCCTTTCCTCTTTGGGGGGTAGATTGCACCCTACACTTAAATAGAAAGTTTTAAAAACATGTTATCGTCATCATCTTTAGCTTCATCCTAACCCTCATCAGTGTGTACGTCATCATCACAGACTATCAATTCATCGCCGCTTGAATCCGCCGTTAGAGAACAGTCAGTGCTTGGATGTCTTTGATGGTGAAGGCCTTCCTCGTGGAAGATGTAGTTTATTTTTATAAACATCATTTTCTCCACATTTTTAGGAAGTAACCTTCTATGGCGATCACTGACTAAGTTTCCCGGCTGTACTGAACACTCGTTCAGAGTACACACTGGAGGGTGGGCAGCTTAGGTATTGCAAAGCAAGTTTGTACATGGGTTTCCAAATGGCCTGCTTTTCTTCCCAGTAAGGAAATGGACTGTCTGACATTTCCATATCAATTACCTCTTGAAAATAATCCTCCACCATCCTTTGCATGTTAATACTCGTATTGGATGGAGTTATGGGCAAGGTCACACATTTTTTCGAAAAATCCTTCAAACCAGCCCAGATGTTAATCTGTTCTGGTCTGCCCCCTGCGTCTTCCCTGCTTCTTTTTGGATTTTTTTTTTTTTTACGAGCAGCAGCTGCTTGAGAAACTGAAGGAGGACACGTCATCAAGCAAAGGCCCAGTTCAGCGGACAACATGCTGAGCAATAGCTCCTTGCAAAAATTCACATCTCGCTCATTTTCAAGCTCAATGTAGGTCTTAAACCTTGGATCAAGCACAGTGGCCAAAACGTACTGATCCAAGTTCAAGATCTTAATAACTCGAGGATCATTGTGAAGCGAATTAAGTACTTGATCGACAAGGCCAACATACTTTGCGGAATTGCTTGCTTTCATCTCCTCCTTCAGTTTCTCAAGCTGCTTTTCCAATAGTCTAATTAAAGGAATGACTTGGCTCAAGCTAGCAGAGTCTGCACTCACTTCACACGTCACAACTTCAAATGGTTTCAGCACCTTGCACAGCACTGAAATGATTCCACACTATGCAAGAGTGAAATACATCCCCCCTCCTTTCCCAATGTCATGGCTTGTGCAATACGCTTGGATGGCTTTGCGCTGTTCCTCCATCCTCTGAAGCATGTACAGGGTGGAATTCCATCTAGTTACCGCCTCTTGCTTAAGTTGGTGGCAGGGCAAGTTAAACTGTTCTTGGAGCTGCTGCAATCTCCTACATGCTGTAGCAGAATGCCTGAAATGCCTGAAATTTTACGGGCCACCGAAAGCATCTCCTGCATCTCACGGTTATTTCTTAGGAAGCTCTGCACCACCAAGTTGATGGTGTGAGCAAAACAGGAAATGTGGTGGAATTCACCCAGCTATAATGCTCGCACTATATTGTTGGCGTTATCAGAAATGACATATCCTGGGGAGAGTCCAAGTGGTATAAGCCATGTATCAATCACATCTCTTAGTTTGCGTAGCAAATTGTCAGCTGTATGCCTGTTAGTGAAGCCGGCGATACAAAGAGTGGCCTGCCAGTGACAAATGTTACGTAGTGGTGTACATGCTGCTGCTGTTCCTGCTGGTGAAGGTGAATGACCAACCCAGTAGGCTGTCACAGTCATGTAGTCTTTGGTTTGCCCACTTCCACTTGTCCACATATCTGTGGTTAAGTGGACAATGGACAGAATGGCATTTTTCAGCGCAATCTCTACATTTGTACACACTTTTTGGTATAGTTATGGAATAGCTTTATGGGAAAATTGGGGTCGCGATGGAATTCTGTAACACGGACACAAAACCTCAATTAACTGTGAAAAACCAGGTGCGTTTATTGTGGATATTGGACGCAGATCTAACACTAACAGGGCAGCCATGGCGTCTGTGATTCGCTTGGCGACTGGGTGACTGCTGTCATATTTGCTTCCCCTCGCAAATGATTGTTTCACAGTTAATTGTTGAAATGTAGGCCTTCCTCTGGGTTGACAATTCACCCCCAGCAGCAGCAACAGCAGCAGCAGTAGTGGGACTAACGTTTTTTAACGGAGGAATCAATTATAGTGCAGGAGTCATCCAGCCTTACTAAGTGGGATGCAGGGCTAACTCCGAGCGCTACTGAGGATATTGATGAGGATGATGTTGTGGGTGTATTTTGTAGCCGTCGGCATGTCGGTGACCGAAGGGTCCTAGCTGATGATGTAGTGCTTGTAATTTTTTTGGAAGAACTTTCAGCTTTTCCCAACACTTTGCCATGAACTCTCGTCAAATGGCGTAATATAGACGAGGTTCCAAGATGGTTAAGGTCCCTCCCTCGACTGACTGTGGCTTGACATACACTACAAATGGCTATACAATTGTTGTCTGGATTTGGGTAAAAATAATCCCACACATAAGAAGTGGATTTTTTTGTTTTATGCCCAGGCATGGCAATGGCCTTTTTCTTGTCACGTGCCAGAACTGTTGCCACTGGTGCAGGACTTACACAAACAACCTCATCCTCATCAACATCCTCATTAGTGCCCTCGTCGCCTACACAAATCTCCCCCTCATCCTCTTCTAATTCTAAAGTGGCACCCTGAATTTGTGTATCACCGGCTACACTCGGGCTGTTCAGGCAAACATCAGCAGAACTGCTGAAAGGGCCCTTCTTTATGGGTACACTAACAGAATGCTCACGATTAGACATACCACTAGTGGATGGACTCTCCATAGGGATTGGTGTCATTTTCTGATTCAGAGCATACATTATCCTCTAATGCCTTACTGTTGTCTTGAAGATCGGCTTTCCCGCGTAACAGTAGCACCACTTTTAGACTCCAAATGACTTGGTCTTGCTTGGTCACGAGTGACCGTACAAGAAGAAGGCTCAGTAACATTTTTTGATCTGCCACTAATAGAGAAAGGCGAAGGCTTCATTCTTTATTTGCCACTGCGTGTGTAGAATGGCATGTTTGCAATTTTTTTTTTTTATCAGCAGTTAACTTTTCCACAGTTACACTTCTTTTTCGCTTCAACACGGTAAATTCTTTTTTGGTGTGTGTTTTTTTCCCTGATTTAGAAAGACTATGTACTTTTACTTATGCTTTACCAGATGACATACTGGGAACACTGCCATCAGGACTGGTGCCAGCACCTGCTTGCTTATTCTGCTCATATGTGGACTGCTTTGATTCCATTTTAATGAGCCCAATGCACTTGTAGTGCAAAATATTGTATAGATAATGCTGCTAAATATGACATTTTGGCAGCCAGAAAAATTATTATATCACACTGGGGAATATGGGACACCTCAAAGCACTTGTAGTGCAAAATATTGAAAAAATGGCCTCCTCTATGCTCCTCTAACAATTGCTAATAGAATTGCTAGCAGAATTTCAATAAAAATTGAAAGAATAAAGTATACAATTATTGCTCTGTCCCTGCTCTAATACAGCCTGTGACCTAACAC
Source organism: Mixophyes fleayi (assembly GCF_038048845.1). Lineage (NCBI taxonomy): Eukaryota > Metazoa > Chordata > Amphibia > Anura > Limnodynastidae > Mixophyes > Mixophyes fleayi. The sequence continues at coordinate 135,872,111 of NC_134404.1, read as the reverse complement.
TGCTCTCTCCCTCTGTCAAATGGCGATGGATTCCTGTGGAGGCAGGTATTTATGCATTTCAAATACCGCGAGAACCGAGCCCACCCATCTCTAGTACAGATGGACCAAGAAGATATGTATCACTCTATATTGGTATAGCGGCTTCCAATAACTAATGCTGTCATCAAGAGAGAATCCAGAAATGATCTAATATTGTATAAAGTCTATATTACAGTTATAAGTTGGTCAAAACATGGATAAATAATAAACTATATATAAATTTTAGCGCTAAGTCTGAAAATAGCAGCTCGTTGTAGAGGTCCTGCAATCCCCCATTGGATAGAGAAAACAGAAAAATGTAAAAATACAATGGCGCTCAGGAGCTATAATGTGAAAATGTAATATAAATGAAAAACATTCATGGATAACTTAAACACAATTTAATAAAATATATAAAACGCTATTAAAACAACGGCCACAATTGAGCTCAATGTGAATGATATTGCTGGTCAAAACATGGAAACTTCTTGTATCCAGGATTTTCAGATAGAAGAGATGAACTGTTTGTATGTCAAGGAACAGTAATGTGTGGGTGCAGAGCAGAAATGCCAAACTTGCAAGAAGAATATTGGAAGCATTATATTAAGGCCATCTCGGCACAGTAAAAATGAGGGCCTTAGCTACAAGTTATGAAGGGTGGCCAGGAATCGATGGTCAGATTAAAATATTATCTAAAAACTGTGAAAAATGTCAAAATATTCAAAATGCACCTCTACCATCTCTCCATTACATCCTTGGGAATGGCATTCTTCTCCATAGTAAAGAGTTCATATTGATTTTGCAGGTTCGTTCTTGGATCACATTTTTCTGATTGTGGTGGATGCATTGTAAGTGTCCTCAAGTCCACAAGGTGAAGTCTACTTCATCTGAAAAAACTATTGCTATTTTGAAAACTATATTATGTTGAAATGGGGTATGCAAACAAATGTGTAGTGATAAAAGATGTCAGTTCCTGTGCCCCAGGGTTTCCCAGCCATGAACCTGAAAGGCAAGAGACCTCCTCAATTTATAGTCTTAAAATATACACGAAGATATTTGTATCTAATTAGTTGCATGCTCAACATATTGTATTTCTTGTCAAGGAAAGGAGGAAGTTTATAGTTAGTTAGACATTAGGGAATATATTTATCAACCTGTGAGTTTGAAAAAGAGAAAATGTTGCCTTATGATCGGATGTAGCATCCAATCAGATTCTAGTTATCATTTATTTAGTACATTCTACAAAATGACAGCTAGAATTTGATTGGTTGCTATAGGCAACATTTCCACTTTTTCGAACCCGCAGCTTGATAAATTTACCCCTAGGAGTGTGTTGTTATCTTTTACTTGAGCTCGTTAGTAAACAGTTCAGTGGCTTCCTTATATATTGACAATACATCTTATGATGAGCCCCGCTGCTGGTTTCAAGTCAGTCAGGCAGCGGAAGATTAAAAAACAGTGAAAATTATTGAGCAGCACTGGCGAGCTACAGTGGTTTCCATATAATTGATAAATACCAAAAGAAAAAAATAAATGTATGTATTTAAATAAATGTAAACATAGATATAAAAACTATAAATATTTATAATAATAATGATATATAAATATACCATACATGCACTAGAACAAAGTTAATGTAAACTGTTTCTTTTCTTTCTTTCTCTTTCTTTCTTCTTTCTTCTCTCTTCTTATGTCTCCAGTGTAACAATGTTACCGGTGAGACCACCCTAGAGTCTGGTAGGGTAGTATGGGAGAAGGAAGGGAGGGGGTATAGCTGTTGAGCTATTCGGCAACAAGGAAGGGGAGTGTGGTCATATGAATAAAGGTAGAGGGGGATGGGATGTCACACCAATTGTTTTAGGAGTGCTTGTACCCTTCTAGTATAGATTTTATTGGGACAATCTTTGATTGTCCTTTACAATGTTTCACAAAGGGGTGCATCAAAACCTGCGATATTGTAGAAAGGGAAAGAAAGAAATGTTGGTTTTATTAGGTGCACCAAGCACTCCTCTGATTTGGTATTCTCTTAATAATGAGGGATTCTTACGTATAAAATTTAAGCTCTCCCCCCCATGTTTGTGCATCGATGCCGCCTTCCAGAGACCCAATCTGCAATACTCCCCAATACAGCTGCCAGACACCACATCCGCTACCCTCCCTTTCCCTCCTGCCAGAAGCCCCAACTACCACACTCCTCTTTCATGTTGCCATACTGGTCCCCTCTACCAGTCACTTAATGCTGTCACTGGTCCTCCGGTCCAACTTCCCCTCCCTTCTTTCAGACATCCCCAGCTGCTGCACCACACCTGCCACAGTGCACAACTTCTTGGAACTGCCTCTGCTGGTCCCCTCTGCCATAGTTCCCTTCCCTGCTTTCAGATACTCCATCTGCTGCCCTGCACCTTACCTGCCACAGCATAAAACCCCTTGGAACTGCTGCCACTGATCCCTGACACCACACTCCCCTTTGTAGGAAGGGAAAGAAAGAAATGTTGGTTTTATTAGGCGCACCAAGCACTCCTCTGATTTGATATTCTCTTAATAATGAGGGATTCTTACGTATAAAATTTAACCTTTATTGTTTTACTATTAAAATCTACTAAAACAGCGAAATATGTTAACCAGAAATAAAATAGATTTATGAGATTGATATTTAAAAGCTGGTTATATCTCGTAAATCTCTCATTCTTTGATCATACAGGGTAATTGTTATATTGAGACTTATTATATCATATTTATCGCAATCCCTTTATGATATATGAAGGCAGTCCAAATAATAAACGTATTGTTCTTCAAGTGTAGTCAGGCTTGTAATATATCTGTTTCTCATGAATTAAATATAGTTATACAGCATTTTGAATCTTTGTGTCAATTTGATGTTATCCACATACTACAAGAGACACAATGCAGTATTGCCAAGAAGTATTAGATGGATTTTCTTATATCACAATAGTACAATGTAGCGTTGCTAATAGATTATAAATTACAACGGAAATCCTATTATCTATAGGATGTGATGAATTTGGCAATAGTTTGAGCAGGGTTTAGATAGGGTGCTGCAATCTGAATTTATTATATCTCCATAATTAGCACGGCATAAGGTTTGAAATACACCCCGAAGTTTCAATTCTGAAATTAATCAGAAGACAAGTATAACCGGGACTGCTGCGCTAGATTTTTAAAGCATGCAAGTTATAAGAAAAATGTATGCCGTTGGAGAAGTTACTTGATTTACATTCTCAGCCAAAAATAAGTTGGTTACTTGGCTACAATAATTGATTTCAGCGCTTATTACACACCCTTGAGATTGTAATCATTTACCTTTCCTCATCTGTGCACAATGCACATAGGGATTATATTAGGAACTGTGTGTCTCTTTTCATATGATATTGATAAACCCTATTGCAATCAATTTCGGCGCATATATATATTATCCATGTAGCGACCTATTAATATATTCCTTCTTTTGTTTGTATGTAATAGAGATGAGGATTATATTATAAATTGTTTATTATCCTTGTTAGTAAAGCGTAGCACATAAACTATAACAATCTTTTTGTCAAAAGGACAGACATCATATGGATTACATAAATATTCTGTGTGTTAAGATTTAGTCTGTTGCTCGTTAAGAAGAGGTATAAAGCGCTACCTCTTCCTAGTACTATTGATTTCTCCAATTCTTTCAAGTAAGCCTACTACATTAATGGATTCAAGATTCCAGGATTTTAACCACTCATTAACCCCAGATAACACAATGATATGGAGCGTGGGTAGATCTATTTGCATATATATTCGGCTCAACGATCTATATAATCTTTAGCGGTCTATGTTCCTAGGGTTAGTGGTATAGACCGATTGTGACTGCATTCATATAATTTATAGTTTCTAATGATAGATGAGACATAACCAGCAAAACCGACGCGCGTTTCGCTGGTGTCTGCTTGTTCACGGCAAACCCGTTTTTTGAAAGAGCGGGGTTTTCAAACTATTCAGGGCCAATCAGAATTGATTTATTTAAATTTGTTTGGCAGGTTCCTGTCTTAGAGTTTAGATAATCGTCCTTCTTGTGTTTCTAAAATGTATTGCTTATATCTTTTCATGACTGAAACAACAAGTATATTCATTTATTAGATCGTGAAAAATATCTAGATCTTCTAATTGTCAGATTACACTAATAAAGCACGTATGTAAAATAGTAAAGAGATTGTATTATAGCATGACAAAATCAGGACAAAGAGATATTGAAATAATGCCTATGTGAAACATTTATTATGACTAAATTAATTATGAATAAGTTCATTTTGATGTGATATTTATTTATAATCCAACCTCAAGTGAGATTAAGTAAATTAGTGTTAAAATAATAAATAGTGTTAATAATTAATTGTTGTTATTCCAAATACAAAATTAAAAAGTGAATGTGATAATTATAAAGGTGATTTATAGTGATAAAAAATGTAAGAGACCTAAGGTCATTAATTTCAGTCGATATTATAATTAAATTAATTGATTCTTCGTGTCTTATATATTCCATATCTTATGTATTAATTAGTTAAAGTGTAAAATCATAAATATGTGATTATTCCAATGTTACATTTAATAGTGCCCTAATGGTATTTTAACCTTTACCCCATTGTTTATGATTAATATCGACATAAAAATTATAATAGTCTTGATTTATATATAAATATTTAAAACAATAGGAATCTGTCTTCTCTTAATTATTCCATTTATTTTTAGTATTTATCAACTTTTTATATTATTTAATATTCTGTTAGTTGTTGATTTGATTTTTGATTTTGATTTTTTTATATTTTTTATTGCGTTATTAGAATTATTATTATACATTTTTTATTTATTTATTTTAGTACATCAATATTGTTATTGATGTTCGAATTCTATATTCACTATCTATTCATTATTAATATATTATATATTAATTTTGGTTTTTTATTTTCTCATTTTTCATTTTACATTTTAGATCCAAGGAATTTTTCATAAGAACTCCCCAGGATACCCACCCATCAAGTGAACACAGCAATCCAAATGGTAAGTATTTTTATGTTTTGACTCTTTATTCTGGATTATATACCTGTTTTTGAGTGGTTTGCTTTTATGTTTTTTTGTTTTTTGTATATATCCATTTTTATTGTTGTTTTGCATTTTTCATTCAGTTCACATTTTCATTTAGACCTACTGGTTGCATGGAATTCATAAGGAAGATCATCCTTGCTTCTTTTTTGAGGAGTTCTTTTGTAATATCACCTCCCCTGATTCCCAATTTGACTTGTTCCATACCAAATGCCGTCAATTGGTCAGGATCACTCTGATGTTTTCTTTGAAAGTGTCTTGCTACTGTTGTAAGTTTTCTAAGCTTTTTGACATCTTGGTCAGCATTCCTAATATTGCCTATATGTTCTCATAATCTCTGTTTCAAAGGGCGACTCGTCATCCCTACATAACTGATATTGCATGTACAGGTTAGGCAATAAATCACTCCGTTGGTCTCACAGTTTATAAAGGATTTGATGTCATGGTTGTGGCCATATCTGTCAACAAAGCTTTTGGTTTTCTTGATGAATTTGCATGCTTTGCAATGTCCGCAAGCAAAGCATCCTGTTATTTTATTTGTAGTTAAAAAGACCTCAATCTTATCGTCAAAATGACTTTTGACTAGGAGGTCTTTTAAGTTCTTTGATCTTCTCCAACTCATTGGAATTTTTTCTCCTATGGTTTCTGATATGTCTGGGTCTAACTTGAGAATATGACTATGTTTTTGGAGTATATTCTGTATAGCTCTCCATTGGTTGTTGAATCTACTGATGAATCTTACTTTATCGTTTGGGGTTTCATTTTTTCTCTTAGGGAAAATCAAAGAGTCTCTATTGATCTCCTTCACTTCATTGTATGATTTTTTAAGAATCCTATTACTGTAGCCTCTCCTTTGTAGTCTCATTTGCAGTTCTTTTGCTTGTTGTTAAAAAATTTGATCTTGGCTGCAATTCCGTTTAGTTCGTAGGTATTCTCCTTTAGGAATACCTTTTATCGTGGAGGGTAAATGAAAGCTCGTGGCATGAAGGAGACTATTGGTAGCAGTGGTTTTTCTAAACATATCAGTTGAAAGCTCCATATTTTCTGTCACATCAATTGTGAGGTGCAAGAAGTTAATTTTTGTCTGATTAATTTCAAATGTTAGTCTCAAATTGATTTCATTGGTGTTTAGAAGATTTATAAACTCAATAAATAGTTCTTCTTTTCCTTCCCAGACCAGGAAAATATCATCTATAAATCTAAACCACATTGTTATGTGTTTTGTAAATTTTTAATTTTTCTCAACAAAAACCACTTCTCTTTCCCACCACCCCAAATAGATGTTAGCGTAAGTGGGGGTGCAAGTTATTCCCATTGCTGTTCCCTGCAATTGTAGAAAGATTGTTATAGTTTATGTGCTACGCTTTACTAACAAGGATAATAAACAATTTATAATATAATCCCCATCTCTATTACATACAAACAAAAGAAGGAATATATTAATAGGTCGCTACATGGATAATATATATATGCGCCAAAATTATTTGCAAAAGGGTTTATCAATATCATATGAAAAGAGACACACAGTTCCTAATATAATCCCTATGTGCATTGTGCACAGATGTAAATGATTACAATCTCAAGGGTGTGTAATAAGCGCTGAAATCAATTATCGTAGCCAAGTAACCAACTTATTTTGGCTGAGAATGTTAATCAAGTAACTTCTCCAACGGCATACATTTTTCTTATAACTTGCATGCTTTAAAAATCTAGCGCAGCAGTCCCGGTTATACTTGTCTTCTGATTAATTTCAGAATTGAAACTTCGGGGTGTATTTCAAACCTTATGCCGTGCTAATTATGGAGATATAATAAATTCAGATTGCAGCACCCTATCTAAACCCTGCTCAAACTATTGCCAAATTCATCACATCCTATAGATAATAGGATTTCCGTTGTAATTTATAATCTATTAGCAACGCTACATTGTACTATTGTGATATAAGAAAATCCATCTAATACTTCTTGGCAATACTGCATTGTGTCTCTTGTAGTATGTGGATAACATCAAATTGACACAAAGATTCAAAATGCTGTATAACTATATTTAATTCATGAGAAACAGATATATTACAAGCCTGACTACACTTGAAGAACAATCTGTTCATTATTTGGACTGCCTTCACATATCATAAATGGATTGCGATAAATATTACATAATAAGTCTCAATATAACAATTACCCTGTATGATCAAAGAATGAGAGATTTACGAGACATAACCAGCATTTAAATTTCAATCTCATAAATCTATTTTATTTCTGGTTAACATATTTCGCTGTTTTAGTAGATTTTAATAGTAAAACAATAAAGGTTAAATTTTATACGTCAGAATCCCTCATTATGAAGAGAATACCAAATCAGAGGAGTGCTTGGTGCACCTAATAAAACCAACATTTCTTTATTTCCCTTCCTACAAAGGGGATTGTGGTGTCAGGGATCGGTGGCAGCAGTTCCAAGGGGTTTTATGCTGTGGCAGGTAAGGTGCAGGGCAGCAGATGGAGTATTTGAAAGCAGGGAATGGAACTCCTCCCCCTACCCTCTCCCTGTAGGAGTCCCGCAGGGCTCTGTTCTCGGCCCTTTACTCTTCTCGCTCTATACTTCCTCTCTTGGTGCTCTCATCTCCTTCTTTGGTCTTCAGTATCACCTTTATGCTGATGACATTCAACTCTACATCTCTTCTCCCGATCTTTCCTCCACCCTCCTCTCTCGGGTATCTGACTGCCTCTCTGCCATCTCCTCCTGGATGTCCGCTCGTTTTCTTAAAATTAATATCTCCAAAACGGAACTCATTGTCTTTCCTCCGCCCAGACTCCCTTCCCACCACGACCTCTCTATTGTCGTCAACAACACTACCATCTCTTCCGTCACCCAACTCCGCTGCCTAGGCGTCACCCTTGACTCCTCTCTCTCTTTTGCCCCCCACATTCTTTCCCTTGCCCAGTCCTGTCGCTTCCAACTACGCAACATTGCCCGTATCCGTCCCTTCCTCTCTCAGGATGCCACCAAAACCATCATCCACGCACTCATCATCTCCCGCCTGGATTATTGCAACCTTCTCCTCACTGGCCTCCCCCACTCCCATCTTTCCCCCCTCTGCTCTATACTCAACGCGGCTGCAAGACTCATCTTCCTCTCACGACGCTCCTCCTCTGCCTCCCCTCTCTGCCTCGCCCTACACTGGCTTCCCTTCCCCTACAGAATACTTTTCAAGCTCCTCACCACCACTTACAAGGCTCTCTCCCACTCTACTGCCCCCTACATCTCTAACCTCCTCTCCATTCACACTCCTGCTCGCTCCCTGCGCTCAGCCAATGATCGCCGCCTCTCCTCCTCTCTTATCACTTCTTCCCACTCCAGAATCCAAGACTTTTCCCGTGCAGCCCCCTTCACTGGAACGACCTCCCTCGTTCCATCCATCTATCTCCTACTTTGGGCTGCTTCAAACGTGCACTCAAAACTCACCTCTTCCGCAAAGCCTACCAACCATCTACTTAACTACCTCACCTCCTCCACTCGCTCTCCCTTCTGGCTCCCCATGTGCCTGTTTCTGTCTAACCTCCTTTAGTATGTAAGCTCACATGAGCAGGGCCCTTTTCCCTCCTGTCTCCTCACCTGTTCTTCTGCTCCATGCTTATTGCAGCATCCTGCCTGGAGTTTCTGAAGTATTGGTATTTTTGTTTATTGTTTTGTACTGTTTCACCCTGTATAGTCTACTGTTAGTACTGTGTGCGGCACTGCGGATACCTTGTGACGCCCAACAAATAAATGATAATAATAATAATATGGCAGAGGGGACCAGCAGAGGCAGTTCCAAGAAGTTGTGCACTGTGGCAGGTGTGGTGCAGCAGCTGGGGATGTCTGAAAGAAGGGAGGGTAAGTTGGACCGGAGGACCAGTGACAGCATTAAGTAACTGGTAGAGGGGACCAGTATGGCAACATGAAAGAGGAGTGTGGTAGTTGGGGCTTCTGGCAGGAGGGAAGGGGAGAGTAGCGGTTGTGGTGTCTGGCAACTGTATTGGGGAGTATTGCAGATTGGGTCTCTGGAAGGCGGCATCGATGCATAAACATGGGGGGGAGAGGGCTTTCAGCCTCACTGTTTGGCTCACACCACTTACTTTTTAGCTTGTGTGGGTAGTTAGGGCTCTAAATTGGTTATTAAACAGATTAGCACACCAGCAGCCCTCTTTTTGTGATGTCTCAGAAGGCAAGAGTCCGCTATTGAGAAAGTGTCCCAGCCTTATAGCCTTCCCCCAGGTAGCAGATTAGATGAAATGTAGTTCTTCTGTTTTATTCATATGATGTCAATTTGTTAAATTTATTTTGTTATAATATTTTTTCTTTAATAAGAATTGTGAATTTTTGTAATATTAAATCCCATTTAATAACATTCTGTCTGTGTCCTTTAAAGAACTAATGTGTCAGATAGACTTGGTTTTTATAATTCTACATGCCGGGAATTTTTTGGTTTACACTAACTCCAGGGTCAGACTGGCCCGCCGGGGGATCCTCCAGTAGGCCCTGATCCTGATCGCTCCCCTCTTTGTTGGTGGGGGGAGCAGGAGAAAATAAATAAAAGAATACTCACGCGACCACGGCGCTCCCCGACTGCTCTCGAGGAGCGCCGCAGAGAGTAGTCGGGAAGAAGAAGAGAAGAACGAAGCCGATAGAAAATGTAAGTGAAGGAACGGAAGCAAGGGGGGAGCAGAGTGAAGGGGGAGCACGGCAGAGTGAAGGGGGGAGCATGGCAGAGAGTGAAGGGGAAGCACAGACAGCATGGCAGAGAGTGAAGGTGGAGCACAGACAGCATGGTAGAGAGTGAAGGAGGAGCACAGTCAGCATGGCAGAGAGTGAAGGGGGAGCACAGACAGCATGGGAGAGAGTGAAGGGGGAGCACAGATAGCAGGACAGACAGTGAAAAGGGGCAAAGACAGCATGGCAGAGAGTGAAAAAGGGCAAAGCAGCATGGCAGAGTGTGAAGGGGGACCAAAGCAGCATGGCAGAGTGTTAAGGGGGGCCAAAGCAGCATGGCAGAGTGTAAAAAGGGGGGCCAAAGCAGCATGGCAGAGTGTGAATGGGGGCCAAAGCAGCATGGCAGAATGTGAAGGGGGGCCAAAGCAGCATGGCACAGGGTGATGGGGAGCAAAAGCAGCATGGCACAGGGTGATGGGGAGCCAAAGCAGCATGGCACAGGGTGATGGGGAGCAAAAGCAACAGGGCACAGGGTGATGAAGGGGGGCCAGGAGAAGGGGGGAAAAAAACAGAATGGAGGGCGCAGTGTGAGCATATAGAGGCACAGCATGATGATGAAGGGGCACAGTAATGTGTGTGTGATAGGCAGTGGCTAAATAATGGGTGCTATTTTGTTTGCAGGGTGAAGGTGGGGCAATTTAATTTTATAGTAGGGACTATTAATTTAAGATGCGGTGGTTTGGGGGCTATTAATTGAACGTGGGGCTGAGTTTGAGGAGTGTGAGGTCTATTTATTAAATGCTAATATTATTTTATGCTAGAATTATTTAATGGCAGTGACAGTTGCGGAAAATATTTATTATACGTAAATGCGATTAATTTATTGCAGGGGCTATCTGGAGGGAAATAGGTTTATTAAATGGGAATACTATTACTTTAATGTTTGGGCTGGAGGAAGGCCTAAGTGTTAATTGTGGGTTCTATTGATTTAACACCGGGGCTGGTTGGAATTTTCTAAATGTACCCATTATTTTTTCCAAATAGGGCCCCCAACATTCCAGGATACAGACAAGCCTCAACTAAAGAAACCAGCAGCCACAGGTGGTAAAAGTAACAAGAACGGGTAGGACAGTCTGTCAAATGTTCTGAGTCTAGTGCAGACTTGGCTAACCTGTGTAGTAAATAGAGAATGCAGTGTGTATATAAAGAGTACACAGTCTTGATCTCCAGGTGTTGTGAAACTACAAGTCCCAGCATATCGTTCCAGCAATAAGCTGCTATATATTGGCAAAGTATGCTGGGGCTTGTAGTTTCACAACACCTGGACTGCCACAGGTTAGCCAAGCTTGGTCTAGTGGGACAATCCCGATTTTTGGTGACTGTTCTGCTCAATTTAAGGGGCAGATCAAGACTGTGTACTCTTTATATACACACTGCATTCTTTATTTACTAGACTATGGTGCTAGCTGTCCTTCGTGGGCTGACCACTCCCCCTCTAGTGGCTGGTCTCGCCTCTATGATGGCTGGCCACACCCCCTCTGGCGTTGCAGTCCCCCGGTAGGCCCTTCATACCCCAGTCCGACACTGACTAACTCTGATTAAATTAGATTATGATTGGGTCTTATTTTGACAATAACGATTTCAAACATTAAAATAAATTGTAATATAAAAAAAGAGAAGAATTGGCTCCCCAAATCCTTGTTTACCAATGTAAAATCATATATAGTGACTATGATGTATAAGTAATTTTTAAACATACCGGTATTCCTTGGAGACAGAGTTGTATATTCTATAATTGTTTCGAAACATACAAGGTTTTGTGGAAGGTAACAATAAATACAATTTGCGCTATTTCCCTTTGTGTTACTGAAGTGCATAACATTGATTATCTTGTTGCAATGACACTTGTCTATGGGTGGGATATTAGGCAGCAAGTGAACAATCAGTTCTTGAAGTTGATGTGTTGGAAACAGTAAAAAGGGGCAAGTGTAAGGATCTGAGCGACTTTAACATGGCCAAATTGTGATGGCTAGTCGACTGGATCAGAGCATCTCCAAAACGGCAGGTCTTGTGTGGTGTTCCCAGTATGCAGTAGTTAGTACCTACCAAAAGTGGTCCAAGGAAGGACAACTAGTAAACAAACAACAAGGTCATTGGTGTCCAAGACTTATTGATGCATGTGGGGAGCGAAGGCTAGCCCAATTGGTTTAACAGAGACAGATCAGAGTGCCCATGCTGACCCCTGTCCACAGCCGAAAACACCCACAAAGGGCACTTGAGTGTCAGAACTGGACCATGAAGCAATGGAAAAGGTGGCCTGTTCTGATGAATCACACTTTCTTTTACATTATGGGGATGGCTGGGTGCATGTGCACTGTTTACTTGGGGAAGAGATGCTGTGGGCAATGTTCTGCTGAGAAGCCTTGGGTCCTGACATTCATGTAGATGTTACAATGATATGTATCACCTACCTAAACATTGTTGCAGGCCAAGTACCCCCTTTCATGTTAACAGTATTCTCTGATCGCAGTGGTCTCTTTCAGCATGATATAATGCACCTTGCCACACTGAAAAATTGGTTTGAGGTACATGACAAAAGTGTTGAAATGGTCTCCAAATTCCCCAGATTCTCAATCCAATTGAGCAGAGCCGGACTGGGACTAAAAATCAGCCCTGGCATTTAAAGCACACAGGCCCACCTCTGTTGAAAAAAATGTGTGCGACAGTGCAGTGGCGGTGCCGCCAAGGGCGTAGCTACATTATGTTGGGGGCGTGGTCAAAATGGTGCGTTGATACATACATTATAATAAAACATTACATTTATCAGACCCTCCCCATCCACATTACGCCACCCCCCCAGATACATTATGACACCCCCAGCCCACTGTACTTATCTATGCTTCTGATGCTGCTGACATTCCTGTAGAGTGAGCAGGGAAGCTCTTAGTTTCACGAGATTAATAAATCTCATGAGACTTAGAGCTCCTCGGCTTGCTCTGCTGGCTGTGTCCTGGGCGGAACTGGGAGCACAAATTCCTCCTGCTGTCCAGAACTGGATTAAGGCTCAGGGGCCCCGGCACTTAAGTCATAGGGGCTCCTATAATGTAATTTGGCTATTAGACACATTTTTGACAAATACACAGGCAATACTGTGTGCACTACTGTAAGGTGCACGCAGTTCTGCCTTAACAAGCAGTACAGTGTGAAGCAGGACATATCTCCCAACTGTTCTTGTAGTCAGATCAAATCCTGACTAAGTGGGTCAGTCACCCACCAAATTCAAAACAGTTGGCAGACTGTCCTGGTCTCTCCTACCTGTCTTGTCATGGTCACCACTTGTGGCTGCTGGTGTCTTTAGATCAGTTGCTGCTTGTCTGGATCCTGGAATGTTGGATGCCCTATTAGGAGAAAAAGTACATGAGTACATGAAATTTAGCCCTGGTGTTAAATCAATATAGCATCCGCGTTTTAAAATTAGGCCTCACTGCAGCCACTCATTAAAATACTAGTATTCACATTTGATAAATAAATCTATTTCCCTCCAACTAGCCCTGACATTAAATAGCATTCCCATTTAATAAATAAAAATATTTTCCTCTCTTCAAACAACCTCAGCAAGAAATTAAATAGCATTTAAGTTTAATAAATATATCTATTTCCTACAACCACCCCAGGCATTAAATAACTCATAATCACATTTAATAAATAGACCTCATTTTCCACACACAGCCCCACATTCAATTAATAGCTCCCAAACCACCCCAGCATTAAATTAAAAATCCAATCACCCCATCTTAAATTGATAGGCCCCACTATTAAATTGCCCCTCCATCCCCCCACAAATTGAATAGCACCCAATAATTAGCCCCTACCTGCAATTCACCATTAGATTAACCAGCCTACCTCCCACATTATATTAAGACCCCCCCATCCACACATTATAGTCATACGCCGGCCCCCCCACACACACACACACACACACACACACACACACATTATGGTCATACACCGACCCCTCCACACACACATTATGGTCATACACCGGCCCCCACACACACACACATTATGGTCATACGCCGGCCCCCACACACACACACATTATGGTCATACGCCGGCCCCCACACACATACAATAGTCATACCCTGTCACACACAAAACATACTATAGTTACACTGTCACACACGTACACACTATAATCATACCGTCACACACACACATACTTTACATAATCTGGCACCCACATACTTTACATAATCTGGCACCCACATACTTTACATACCCTGGCACCCACATACTTTACATACCCTGGCACCCACATACTTTACATAATCTGGCACCCACATACTTTACATACCCTGGCACCCACATACTTTACATACCCTGGCACCCACATACTTTACATACCCTGGCACCCACATACTTTACATACCCTGGCACATAAACTACCCCCCCCCTCCTTCCTTACCTTGTTGTGCGCTCCGCGGCGCGCTGTGCAGTCTCTCCTATCACATGGGATGGCACCTATCACGTGGTGCGCGTCCCATGTGACATCGCCAGATCCATTCATAGAAGAGGAGGAGAGAAGAGGACGTGCGGCCACCAGGAAGTAAGTGTACAGCCGGCCCCATTTCTCAGCGCACAGACTGTCATGCAGGAATTCCGGCATGACAGTCTGTGCGCTGAGCGATGGGGCCGGCCAGTTAGTAACCGGCCCATCTGGCCATCGGCCCTTCTGGCATTTGCCAGAAGTGCCAGATGGCCAGTCCGGCCCTGCAATTGAGTATCTGTGGGATGTGCTAGAAAAACAAGTCCGAGCCATGAAGGCTTTGATGCCTTGATGGGTCAGAGCTGTTTTGGTGCCTCGAGAGGCACCTACACAATATTAGGTAGGTAGTTTTAATGTTGTGGCTGAATGATGTATATCATCATCATCATATATTTAATTATATATCGCCACTAATTCCACAGCGCTGTACAGAGAGCTCATTCACATCAGTCACTGCCCCATTGGAGCTAACAATCTATATTCCCTAACTTACACACAGACCAAGAGAGACTAAGGGCAATTTTAATAGCAACCGATTAACCTACCAGTATGTTTTTGGAGTGTGGGAGGAAACCCACGCAAACCCGGGTGGAACATACAAACTCCACACAGATAAGGCCACGGTTGGGAATACAACTCATGACTTGAGTGCTGTGAGGCAGAAGTGCTAACCACTAAGCCACCGTGCTGCCCACAAACAGGTTGTCAGCGATATGCCTCTTAGTAAAGCAGATGATACGCGAGTAGTCTGCCTCTGAAAGATCTGGCGTTACGTGATATAACAATAGTCTTCATCTGTGAAAGGGAGATTAAAAATACTACTAGAGAAGCCCGGTGGTAACCAGGTAATAAGGCAATGACTAAATTACTTTATTGACAGAATTTAATAACTTTTTATACACTATTTTCCGTACAAATGTTACAGGCAGGGCTCCTCTCATTCCTTTTCTCACCCCACTCTTATTTTTAAATGATGTGCTACCCAACATTTGCTATCCCCATTCTCTACAGTCACTCTCCCCATCCGAGGTTCCATCTAACCCCGGCAGTAGCTTACTTACCTTACTGCAGCTTCTTGCTGTTTCCTTTCGGCTCCTGTCTATTGAAAGTGCTGTGACGTTATTAATTGCTTGACCTCATTGATGTTGCAATCACTATATTAAAGGAACTAAAGAATTTCTTTATACACTACAATATATGTATAACTACTTCAATCAAATCTACATTGCTGGCCATGGTCCCCGCAAAACGTACTGATATATGTGTCTGCAAATAATTGTCACAGTTTGTACACCACCCAGCAGGTCACATGTTTCAGGTCACTCAGCAGGGCTGCAAATAACTGTCACAGTTTCTAGACCTCTCACAAGGTCACATGTTCCAGGTTACCCAGCAGGTGCACAGGGAGAGTTTATTAACTGTCACAGTTTCCAGACCAACCAGCAGGTGAACAGTTGTATTGCCAACGATAAAATTTTCCAGTGGACAATGGTAATGCATAGCTGTAAATTACGGGTGGACATTTTGCAATATAATTCCGAAATGATGCAACCGATTACAACACCATTTTTTGGCAATCTACAAACCAAGACTTTTAATTTGGTATATGATGTGCCCTACTCAGACAACGGCATCATAGAAATAAGTCGCTCATAAAAGTTGTACTTATGCTATTAATATATAGATTTTAAAATGCGTTGGGGAACTGATGGAAGCAAAAGGCTGCTATGTGAATATCTATATAACTTTCATTTATCCTTATGAGACAAATCACTACATAAAGAGTTAAATATGTCCACATATCATTCAGTATATTATACATCATAAATCATACACTACATATATATTTATTGTCACAGTCTTATATGATTGGTAAGAACCTCTGTCACTGTTTCTGATATTGCTACTTCCACTGACTTAATCATTATAAAATGTCACTGATAATTCTTTTTAGTGTTATTATCTCTAGTATTATTTATCTTTTGTAAGTGATTTATTTATTGCAAGGTGTCACAACTGCTGTACAGCAGTTGTCATTCAAAAGGCACAATTGCATTACAGCTGACTTTAATTACATATCATTCACTCATTGTTATATAGGATAGAGAGAAACAAAGGTAATATTTCTCTTCTTTCTATCTTCTTTACATTAGAGTCTCCTATCATTGGATGTTCTGTGAGAGGAGATAACGATTCAGTAGTGATATATTACATGGCTGCCCATTACAGAAATGTAACAGCATGCATCTAATTCTCACATATATGTTATGGAATTCCTTACCAATGTCACTGCAGTATAGTGTCATACACAACCCCTCTTTGAGGATTTACAAGGCTATGTTGTTGGTGAACTATATTTTGTCTGATTAGCAGAATAATACCCTTCGCGATAACTCTTCGTTCCCAATACAATCATTTATATCAGGTGTTACTACTGCATTATTGCAGTTCCAATGATATTCTAAGTGTAGCTTGATTTATGCTTGTACTGGTAGGTGTTTTACACTGATATAATGAGAAACAGGACATATTTTGTCATCATCTTTATCAAATTTCTGCTAGTAGTGCTATAATAGCACATATGTGTTAGTATTTGGAATGCTTTGCTCCGTCTCCTGCTCGTTTCCCAGATGGTCTAGGAGGAAACAGAAAGTGGGGTATGACTTTAATGTCCTCGATGCGATGCTGAGCATGCGTGGGTGCCAATAACTGGAAGTTCGGCTTTTGCGACTTCAATTCCATTCAAACTGTGACACGGAGCAGACGTGGCATCAGTAGCTGCACTCCTAAGTATAATATAAGTCCTCAAACGTATATAGAAAGTGACCGGAGGCTCCCCTGACCACAATAGAGGAGTCTGTGCCCACATTAAGTATTACCTGCACGGATGTGCAAGTGAGATGTGGACTGCTCTGAGAACTGCATACGAGGACAAAGGTCTGATGAGAAGGATAAACTTGAGGCTTACACTATACACAGGTGGACGATGAGGAAGTCGCAATGGCGATGCTGCAGAATCTCACACCAGCAGGGCCGGTTTAAGGGAATGGAGGCCCCTGGGCTAAGGGGGCCTCCATTCCCCTGTGAGGGCCTTCCCCCTTGATCCGAGCTGCCCGTGCCCCCCCCCCCCCGTGATCCGAGCTGCCCGCGCCCCCGCTTCCCCCCCCACCGGCACTTACCTCCTTCTCCAGCGCGCTGTATGCTCTTTACTGAGGAGATCTCGTGAGAGTGATACTCACTAGATCTCCTCAGTAAGGAGACTACAGCGCACCGGAGAAGGACCACAGTGAAACTGCTCAGCAGCACTGATCGCGCCGGGGGCGCCCCCGCCCCCGACCAATCAATACTGCTGCTGAGCACTTTCAAGGGCCCCCTGGATGCCATAGGCCCCTGGGCTGTAGCCCAGTTAGCCCTATGGTTAATCCGGCCCTGCACATCAGAGTATGATTTCCTAGTAATAGCTTTGGAGTCTAAGGATGCTAAGTTAACAAAGAACAAAAAAAGACAAAGGAATCTTGCGCTGTGTTAGACCCAGCGCCGGTGCTTGGGTTCGCGGCGCCCTAGGCAAAATAATGCCGCCGCCGCTCGCTCCCAGCCCGCCCCCCGCTAACCCCCCGCTCACCCCCCGCTCACCGCACACCAGATAAAAGAATAATTAATTAAATGTGTACTTACCTTTTCTTCCTCTAGCTGCTCCTCGCGATGCATGCTGAGAGGGGAGGGGAGAACTCAGAGGCGCCGCCGGACAGACTATCACATGATCACTGACGTCAGTGACTAGTGTGAGATGGAAAAACAGCGGCGGCCCTTCTTTCCTGAACCGCTGACTAGATTAGAAAATCTAGTCAGCGGCGCCCTGCAGGTCCCGGAGCCCTAGGCAACTGCCTAAGGTTGCCTAATGGGAGCGCCGGGCCTGGTTAGACCACATCAAATAAACACAAATTGCAGCTGCAAAGCAGGGCCAATTGCTAGCCCCTAATCAAAAACAACCACAGACCAAAAAGAAAAAGCAGCGCTGAATAGTGATATATAGGTGTGGCCTTAACTAGAAAAATCAAAGGAAACCATGGCAGGATACATAAAACCAGATATAATAGTATATAAAAACATATATTTTTAATGTGTCAATAAATATAATACATAGGTCTCATAATTTGGTAAATCGGTAATTGAAACCAAACATTTAAAAAACACTGGGACTAAAAGCTCTATAAATTAAATCACAAATGGTAGTTCATATAAAGATATAATCACAATAAAATCAAGATATCCAGCAAAGATAAACAGCTGGTATATTAATGATACCAAGTTAACGACAGAAATCGTGAGAGCTAAGCTGCTGCAGTGTAAACAGAGAATTCCTGTCAAGACAAATGCTAAGACTACCGCTCTACTCACAAAAAGTGTAAAGTCCAAGAAGCCCAAGTATAAATGCTTCATATGTCATAAGATGGGGCACAAGGCATCTGAATGTAGACTGAAAGATTCAAGTGGTGCGCAACAGAAGAAGCGTGAAAAACCTAATGAGTCAGCATTAAATGTAGCAGGTAGTTATAAGAAGGACTGCTGGTATATGGACTCGGGGGCCACAAGTCACTTTAGCTGCAATCAGGAATGGTCGGGACAATCACAGTTCCCCTAAGAATAAAAGGTGAGATTGTCACTACAGACATCCAAGACGTCCTGTATGTAACAGATTTGGGAACCAACCTTATCGCTATAAGTATCCTTCAGAGAAAAGGGTACAAGGCCCAATTCGCTGAGGGCAAATGTTTGCTTCAAAACCAGAGAGGTACCGTAATTGCAACAGCAACCCGTTGTAACCAACTTTATAACACCGAAGAATGTCATGTGATGGCAGCTTCAGACACCAATCAATCAATGGAGCTGTGGCATAGGAGATTGGGTTATCTGGGATACGACAATATCCAGAAACTCGCTGATGGGGTGGTGACAGGCATCATTGTGATCAGTTCTAAGAGACCAACATGCAAGAGCTGTATAACCGGTAAGCAAGCCCCTTTCCTAAGACAGCATCTAGAGCTGAAGCACCGCTAACTCTAGTGCATACTGATGTGTGTGGTCCAATGAAGGTGAAATCGGTCAGTGGCTACAGATACTTTCTGACGCTCATTGATTACGCCAATAGCATGAGACATGTCTACTTCATAAGAGCTAAGAGTGAAGTCGTAGAGAAAATTGCGGAATACAAGAGCCTTGTAGAGACTCAAATGGGTCTGAAACTAAAAGCCTTGAGATCCGACAATGGTGGAGAATACGACAATGGGACTTTAGCTGAATTTTTAAGAAAATATGGCATACAACACCAACTGACAATTGCTTACACGCCAGAACACAACGGTGTGAGTGAACAGAACAATTGTTGAGTGAACACGGACTATGTTGAATGACGCAGTTCTGGAGTAAAGTTTTTAGGCGGAAGCAATGTCCACTGCAGTCTACTTTAAAAACCGAGCGCCCACAGTAGCTGTGAAAGGGAAAACGCCACCGGAGGTGTGGTCCGGTAAAAAATCAAGTGTCAATAATCTCTGTGTATTTGGCTGTAAAGCTTATGCACATATTCCTAAAGAAAAGCAACGAAAGTTATATTCGGAGTCAGTGGAGTGTATCATGCTCAGGTACTGTCAATAGAGTAAAGGATACAGACTTTGAGACACTAACAACAAGCGTCTTATTAAATCCAGAGATGCATTGTTTCACGAAAACATGCCACCTAATGGAGTAGTGGAACAGCAACCATAAGAAAAGTTTGTGACACTGGATGTTAAGGCAGCAGAAAGCGTGTCTGAGTCAGAAAATGTAATTGTGGATACCCAACTGTAAAACAGAAGTTCTATGAGGAGTAACAAAGGTATTCTCATAAGAGTTAAAAGCTCTGGATGACAATTATACCTGAACTGTATTTGACAGGCCGAATAATTGCAAAACGATCAGGAAACAAGTGGGCCTTTTGTAAGAGAGTGAATGCTGACGGTATCATCGCACGCTATAAAGCCCGCCTTGTTGCCAAGGGCTACACACAAAAGTCCAGGATCGACTACGGAGAGATCTTCTCGCCTATTGCCAGGTACAGCACCGGAAGGTTAGTGATTTCCATCTCCACTATCCATGATTTGTTGTTGTATCAGCTTGACTTTGACTCTGCATTTTTGAATGAAGAATTGTTAGAGGAGATTTACATGGAGCCACCTGAACACTACAACGAGGGTGTCTACCAAGAAGGTAAAGTCTACCTCCTAAAGAAGTCACTTTACAGACTTAAACAAAATGGTCGATGTTGGTTAATTGACCTTGATACTGTACTGCTAGACATTGAGGAAAAGATGTTCTTCATAGCTGTGTATGTTGATGATCTACTGCTAGTAGGTCAAGAGAGACACATCAGCAGTACCAAACACATGTTGAAACAGAAATTCAAATTAAAAGATCTGGGTCCTGTAAACAAGCTATTAGGTATGAGGATCATACAATATTTGAATGATGGAACTGTTACAGTTGATCAACAGATAAACATCGAAATATATTTACCAAGTATATTGAATAACAATATGATCGAATAACAATATGCGCTCTATACTCCTCTGTATATGCTTCCACAATTACGGACCAGCTGGATTTGTATCTCTGTGAGCAGTCTCATGCTAGCCTTCCAGCTCATCCATTCAGTGTTTCAGTCATTTTATGTAATCATTTTCATAGAATTAATGTTGTACGAAACTGGATAGATATCAAACATTAGATTTCCTCTGACATTAGTGTCAAATAGGAGTTTGAATGCCAATATAAAATAAACAGAGCATTAAGCCTCCATACTCACAGTGTTTTTAAAAGTGCACTAGTCTGGGCAGCCACAAAGATGAGGTCCAAAAGCCACTTCCCTGTGTGCAAACCAATGTTTTGGTTCTCTTTGGGTGTCCTGTGCAGATGGAAGGTGGTGTAAGTGGAAACATCCTTACCTGCTGCCTATTGTTCCTTGTGGAAACAGGATTAAAAATGTGCCCCCTGTACAGAAATCGAGATAACGGTTGAAATTCACCATGGCTGCATATGTGATCCTATTCCTGTTATGGAGAAGTGCCGGTATAGCATTAGTCTACAGTTTGACCACTATATATACACCAATTAGCCACAACATTAAAATCACTGACAAGTGAAGTGACATTGATCATCTCAGTACAATGGCACCAGTTAAGGGGTGGGATATATTATGCAGCAAGTGAAGAGTCAGTTCTCGAAGTTGATGTGTTGGAAGCAGGGAAAATGGGCAAGCATAAGGATCTGATCAACTTTGACATGGGTCAAATTGTGATGGCTAGACAACTTGGTCAGAGCATCTCCGAAATGACAGGTCTTGTGGAGTGTTCCTGATATGCAGTGGGTAGTAACTGACAAAAGTGGTGTAAGGAAGGACAACCAGTGAACCCGCAATATTGTCATGGGCACCCAAGGCTCATTGATGCGCGTGAGGATCAAAGGCTAACCTGTCTGGTTCAATCCCACAGAAGAGCAATTGCAGCATAAGTTGCTGAAAAAGTTAATGTTGGCTATAATAGAAAGGTGTCAGAACATAAAGTGCATGGCAGCTTACTATGTGTCACGAACAGCACTCACCTGAGTCTGCGTGATGCATATGTGACACAGGGTTAACCAAAAAAACAACCGCCTGGTCTGTCTAAAATGATTAAATCCTTCCCTATCTGTGCCACCCACTAGCTTTGCGATACTAATTATGCCACAACCAAGGTTTTTTCGGACAAGAGCTGACACTCTTATTTAAGAAGCCTTCGGTTCTCCCTAGCATTAATCTAACACAATTTAATTTAATCAGAGTTCACATAAACCACAAGGTTTGCACAGTTTCAATTATGTAGCATCTGGACCAAACTGTCACGTGAATTCGTAAGTACACAGAGACTAGAACTTATTAAGTGTAATTTAATATGGAAAATACATCCACAATGCTTAAGATAAAACAGATAATAAGAGACATACAAATATAGTGTAATTGTCTCTTATAAAATAAAAAGGATGAAACACAGAATTGATACCTCACTTAGAATCAAGGTTCTGGTGCTGGGAGAAGCAGCAAAATTGGGACCTCTTCAATCAAATGACTCCCTCAGAGTGAACCAAGACTTACATTTTACACTATAGTTTTAAAACCCAGCTACAGGACCCCCCAGCCCCCTTTCCTGTGAGGTCAGAACCAACAGGATGGTAGAATGCAAATTAGGGTTTTATGACTCTGCTGTTGGAATACCTTTAAGTCAAGTTTTCTTTACACCGTCCTAACTTTTCAACAGTATGGTTTACAAACATGATTTTACCTCCACACAACAGGTCATAAGTTTCCCTTCATCTGCATACCAAACATGCCTCTGGTAGGTATGATATTGGAGAAAATGAGATGATATTTTCCTGTGACCCTATTCAGCTTGAATCTGTCATTAACATACAGCCCAGTCTCTGCAGTCGGCATGTCTGGGGCCTCCCAAACATGTGTTAGATTTCATTGTCTTGCAAGAGATATCCTCAAAGGCTTTCACATTTGCGTCCTGCCATAAATAAACCTTGAGTCCTGACATTCATGCGGATGTTACTTTGATACGTACCACCCACTGTTAGTTACATAGTATAATGCAAGTAACAAACCCTCTATATGAACTCCTGTGGCTTACTGATTATTGCAATTTGTCATCTTGCATGATATCATATTTCTAGCATAAGTTTGCACATTTGCTATAATATATATATATATATTTTTTTATATATATATATATATATATATATATATATATATATATATATATATATAAAATTTAAGTTGACTAACACATGTTAGTGTCTTTAAGAAACTATATATCCTATTGCACATTATATTTTTATATTTTAACCAAACTTTCTCATCAAATTCATTATCTTTAGTTTATTGAGTGCCTCTATGTATATATTTCTAGTTTTCCTAGTTGTGTTTTTTAGTAGAAGCCGCAGTATTTGTAGAAGAAGCTGAAGGAGCTGCAGTTTCATGTACCACTTGAGCTAGCAATATTTTCTCATGGAGTGGATTGCAAATCTTTATTTCTGTGTCTGTTGAGACATTACCAACACCTTAAATATAGGATAAAGCATGGTTGCCATGTAAATACTTTGGTAAAGAACTTGATCTGCAAGGCAAACATATTTAGCAGAATTGTTTGTTTTCATAGAAGCCATTAGATTCTTCAACTTCTTTTCCATTTATTTGAATTATGGTATGACTTGTCTCAGTGGCTGGCATTGTCTGAACTCACTGCACTTGTTACTATTTCAAAATGTTTAAATAGGTTGTATAAAATCAAAAGGATTCTCCAGTATACTAGACTAAGGTAATATGTCCACCCTCTTCATGTCTTATGGTTTGCTTTAGCTCTTGATAGATGGTTGTATTTGCTCAGGTCATTGAAGCATATAGAGGCTTGAATTCCTCCTTGTTACTTCCTCTTGCTTCAGTTAATGGCATGGCATATTTGTGTTACAGCTATTGTAGCCTTCTGCATGTGTTGGCCAAATGAATGGCTGGAAATTTTACAGAACCACAGAACCTTCTGTACAGACTCTTATTTTAGAGAAAATTCTGGACACCAAGGGGTGAATGTATGAACCTCCGGATTCTTCAACTCCGGCGATGAACTCGCCGGAGTTGAAGAATCCGGAGGTTCATACATTTACCCCCAAATTTGTGTTTTCAAAGCGTGGTATGTGTTGAAGCTCTCCAAGTAGTACGACAAATACAGTGTTAGTGTTAGAAACTCCAGCAGCCAATACCACAAAACCCGGAGTCTGCTCCGAAGGTCTGGCTTTCACTGTTGCCCCTAGTGGTGGGGACAGACTTGGCCGCAGACAAACGGATGGTTGTGAGATGGGTACTGGCTGCGGAGAACCCAGGAAGGAGGAGTAATGGCAGACAGCGAATCCGGTAAACTAGCCAAGGTCAGGGGTCACTTGCAGAAAAGAATAGTCAAAAACACACCGAAGGGTGAGGGTCACGAGCAGGTTAGCAGAATCCGAGGTACAGGCCAAAAGAACAGGGACACAGGCAAGAAGGCAAAATCCAGTAAGCAGGCAAATGGTCACAACAGCAATCCAGCAGAAAGAGAGAGCAGGTCAGTGCCATACACAGACGCTATAACCGGCAGGGAGGCTAAGCCCTCCCTGCCTTATATACAGACTTTGGCCAATCATGGCTTAGCCCTGTAATACATAACAAGTTTAGGCTAGTGATAAGTTCAGAGACATTAATTAGCCCGCAGGCTATACCCTAGCGCATGCGCCCGGCTGCATCACTTGCCGGGGCGCACCGCTTGCTACACTCGGCGTCCAGCCGTTGCCTTGGCAACGGTCGGCCCCGAGTAACCGGAAGTGACGCCCTGGTCATCATGGAGACGGCCGGGACGTTCACCCAGGCAGGAAGTGAGACGCGGCGGTGCCCGAGGCCGCCGCTGCTCCTGACAGTTATATCCATTAGAAATGATGAATCCAAAAGAGAATTCAACGGGGGTAAGACATTTTGCAATTATATTCCTATGTTTTTTGAACAGATTGATTGTATGTTTCTTAATTATGCCAGTGATGCATAATATAGTTTGCCTTTGACTTCCTTCTGGTTGTGTGCTAGTGGTGCTACACTGAGAGTAGGTGCTATTGCTGAAGCTGATACTCATGTCCAATGGTCTGTCACATTCAAGTAGTCCATTGCTTGACCCATACTACTTGTTCACATATCTATGGTTAAGTGGATTGCTGGTACAACGGCATTTTCAAGGGTCACATGACTTTGGTTCTCATATACAGATGGATAGACCCCATGTGGGATATCAATGAACTTCATTGTATCAATGAGGGACTTTCATAAAATTTATCAATGAACTCATACTACTGATGTGGGGGGAAAAAAGTGGTCCCGCCTGCAAAAGCCACAACCAACACCAGACTGTGACAGGCTACAGTGGAAGTGCTGCTTGGTGTCTTAAAGGCAGGAGGGGTATAGGACCCATATCTGCAGAGGAGAGACTAGTTGCTACCATGTTATATTTGGCTACTGGCTGATCTCAAGTACATATCTGCTATTTCACCCCAAGCTTTCACTGTATGCCAGCATACAGTAGCAGTGCTGCTTGTTGTCCTTAAGGCATGTGGGGTATATGACCCATATCCTACCTGAGAGGCTATCATACAAGTTCTCCAGGGACAATATATAAACGTTGCAAAAATAAAATATCTTTATTAAAATTTTAAATTACTTATTAACATATTAAAGAAAATAATAAATCCTACACAAATTGCAAACTCAAACTTTTGTAAAAAAATATATAAACATAAAAGTTACAGGTGTTCATAGTGGTAGGGTTGCATAGGTTCCAATAAGGAAGGACTTCCACTCATTTGGAGCATACTTGCACTGCTGGTTGGTGTGGAAGTCCTACAGGCAAGAGCGGTACTAGTTTTACTTCCCATCATGTGATGTTGCCTGTGGGGAGGGAGCGTCTGAAATATATAGGATTTGGCAGGATTGAATAAATCTAGCTCATGTGGGGGGATAGTCTGTCAATCTAGTGTATTGTGTGATTTCCCCCCTCAACGCCCTATACAGCTCCTCATTGACTAAACGGGCAACCTCCAGTCTGCTCTCATCTGGCAGCTGTTTCATTTTTTAGGCTACTGATGCAGCAAACAGTTCACAATCATCAGCCTCCTTTTGCATTAACTGGTTTGGTGAACATACTATCTTGCGAGTCAGGATGTCGGTGTGTTCTGGCTATCATCCCCTTTTCATTCCCCTCCTGTCAGTTTGTTGCCCTTGTTGCTGGCTGGCTTGCTCAGTGTCTGGACAGGGTTGCTGTGTGGTTGGCTGTGGGTGTTGTTGTGTGGTATATATTTGGTTTGCTGGCTGTATTCTGTCTGCTGGGGGAGAGGCGTCTTTGTCTCAATTACCTCTGCCACATCACACAAACCTGCCTCAGAGAAGACAGATGGCTGTGTAATAAAAACCCAAATGTATCTAGTTACAATGATAATAGATGCATCCATTGGCAGCACGGTGGCTTAGTGGTTAGCACTTCTGCCTCACAGCACTGGGGTCATGAGTTAAATTCCCGACCATGGTCTTATCTGTGAGGAGTTTGTATGTTCTCCCCATGTTTGCGTGGGTTTCCTCCCACACTCCAAAAACATACTGGTAGGTTAATTGGCTGCTAACAAATTCTAGGGATGTGCACCGGCGACTTTTGGTGTCTCGTGTTTTGTGTTTTGGATTCGGATTTTCGTGATGTTTTGGGTTCGGATTTGTTTCGCAAAACACCTGCCGAAAGGTTTTGGTTCGGATTTAAGGTTTTGGATTCGGATTTATTTTGAAAAAACATAAAAAGTGTTAAAATCAAGTATTTTTGGTTTATTTTCACTCCTTATTAACCTCAATAACATTCATTAGCAATCATTTCCACTAATTCCCAGTCTATTCTGAACACCTCACACCTCACAATATTGTTTTTAGTCCAAAACGTTTCACCGAGGTAGCTTTCTGGACTGCATAGTGCAGTGGTCCCGGTACACAATTTGGTACCGGGGCCACAATCAAGTTTTTGGGCTTATTTTCACTCCTACGCTATTATTAACCTCAATAACATTCAATAACAAGCATTTCCACTAATTTACAGTGTATTCTGAACACCTCACAATATAGTTATTAGTCCAAAACGTTGCAACGAGGTATCTTTCTGGACTGCGTAGTGGAGTGGTCCCCACAATATAAATTAAAAACCCTGAACTTGTATGAATCGCACCAATAAATGTATCTGGACTGCGTAGAGGAGTGGTCACCACAATATAATAAGAAAACGATCAACTGGTATGAATCGCACCAATAAATGTATCTGGACTGCGTAGAGGAGTGGTCAGGTCACCACAATATAATTAATAAAAAACCCTCCACGGCTCTGAATTCCCCCAAAAAAATTTCTGGACTGTGTAGTGGGGTGGCCCCGGTACCCAATTTGATACCGGGTCCACAATATAATAAATATACCCTCAACTGGTCAGAATTCCACCAAACAAGTATCTGGACTGCGTAGTGGGGTGGCCCCGGTACCCAATTTGATACCGGGGCCACAATATAATAAATACACCCTCAACTGGTCAGAATTCCACCAAACAAGTATCTGGACTGCATAGTGGGGTGGCCCCGGTACTAAATTTGGTACCGGGGCCACAATACCTCCTCCAACTTCAAAGTGTAGTGTTTATAACATATTAACACTACACTAATTCTAGCACGTCAATACCTCTTGTTTTAAATAATGACAGGGCATTTAACTTTTGATTTAATTTTTTGAATTTGTTGACATTTTCTTTTACTTTTTGAACATGGCAAACGACTGTTGAATGGTCACATAATGCCAAAAAACGAATTGCATGATGGAATTGTCCTTGGGCCCTCCCACCCACCCTTATGTTGTTGAAATAGGACATGCACACTTTAACAAACCAATCATTTCAGCGACAGGGCCTACCAAACAACTTTGGCTGAAATGATTGGTTTGTTTGGGCCCCCACACCAAAAACACAATTCATCTCTCCCTGTACAAACCAAACAGGCTCTACTGAGGAAAGATGTCGTCCTCATCCTCAACCTCTGATTCCTCTCCCCCTACAGTGTGTACTTCCTCCTCCTCACACATTATCAATTTGTCCCCGCTGGACTCCACAACCACAGGTCCCTCTGTACTATCTGGAGGGCAGTGCTGTACTTCATTGAGGAATTGATTATTCATTTTTATAAACATCATTTTTTCAACGTTGTGAGGAAGCAACCTCCTTCGCCGCTCACTGACCAGGTTCCCCGCTGCACTAAAAACTCTTTTCGAGTACACACTGGAGGGGGGACAACTCAGGTAAAATAGAGACAGTTTGTACAGGGGCTTCCAAACTGCCTTTTGGAGTTCTAGCATGTCACTACCTCTAGTTAATTTAGATTGCAAGGCTTGTAAATACTTTGAAGATAAAAAAAAGCAGGCTGCACAGACTGTGGAGCTAGAAAGTGAAATTAAATGGACCACGTTACTTTGGTGGCTATCTATGTCCCCCCCCCCCCCCCCCGCCCTACACTTGTAGTTGAATATAAAAAAAGCAGCCTGCATAGACTGTAGAACTAGAGATTCAAATATACAAAGAAATGGACAAAGGCAGTTTGGTATCTGTCTGCATCAGATCCCCTCTCCACTAGGAGTAAAATAGAAAACTATTCAGCCGTTATATAATCTAGAATATAAATAGAAATTGAGAAAGGCAATTTGGTATCTGTCTGCATCATAATCATCAACATCCTCCTCAGCGCCAGCTACATCAATATCCTCCTCCCGGTGTACAACATTCACACCTTCATTAGCCAAATCTGTAACTGGACTGTGGGTGATCCTTCCAGCATATGCAGAGGGCGTGCTGCAAATGCTGGATGGAGTCACCTCTTCCCGTACAGTGATGGGAAGGTCAGGCTTCACAACCACCAACACCCTTGGACTCGCCTTGGGGATTTGTGATGTCATCTGTTTAGAAGGCAGAGTTCTTTGCTGTTTTGTTGTTGTTGCTGACAGCATAACTCTCTTAATTTTTTTGTAGGGGGGGAGGAGGAGGGCTTAGATCCTTGGGTGAAGCTGGACCACTAGTCATGAACACGGGCAAGGGCCTAAGCCGCTCCTTGCCACTATGTGTCGTAAATGGCATATTGCCAACTTTACGTTTCTCCTCAGATGATTTTAAGTTTCTCTTTTTGCTACTTTTACTTAACTTGGGCTTTTTGGATTTTACATGCCATGTACTAGGAGATTGGGCATCGGGCTTGGAAGACGACGTTGATGGCATTTCATCGTCTATGTCATGACTAGTGGCAGCAGCTTCAGCAATAGGAGGAAGTGGGTCTTGATCTTTCCCTACTTTATCCTCCAAATTTTTGCTCTCCATTATATGTAGCACAAGATACTGCAGAATGTGTGAACTTGGTAATATTGCAGTACCAATGGGCTTATACTGCAGGATTGGTTTGGAAAATTTTGTTGTAATTAATTTTTTTTTTAATTAGTTTTTTGTATATTTTTTTTATTAACTTTTTTTTAATTTTTTAAACACTTGGGAATATTGGGGAAATAACTAAGCCCTTAGAAGCACAGAGCACGGGACACAGGACCACTGGACTGAACAGGACACAGCACACAGGACCCAGCAGCACCACTGAACTCAAAATTGACAGAGCACAGCACACAGCACCACTGGACTGATACTGCAGAACACAGCACAGCACAGCACAGCACAGAACTAAACAGCACAGCACGAGATCTACCAGAACAGAGGACCACCTAACACACCCTCCCTCTACCCTGATCAATGCCCGAGTGAAGATGGCGGCGACTAGCGGGGAATTTATAGGATCCGAGTATTGCGAGATCCGACAGCGGGATTATGACTCCGAGCCTCGGTTTCAATTTTTCATTTGGCGCCAATACCCAGATCTGTCTCGGATCCGACTCGGATCGGCAACGTTCAAGTGGGCTCAGATTCAGGAAATCCGAGTGCGCTCATCTCTAACAAATTCACCCTAGTCTGTGTATGTGTGTATGTGTGTGTGTGTGTGTGTGTGTGTGTGTGTGTGTGTGTTAGGGAATTTAAACTATAAGCCCCAATGGGGCAGGGACTGATGTGAATGAGTTCTCTGTACAGCGCTGCGGAATTAGTGGTGCTATATAAATAAATGGTGGTGGTGGTGGTGATCCATTGATTTAACATTACAACAATCTTTCTTTTGCAGTTCCCGTTGACGGATGAGGAATGGCAAATTATTGCTGAGAAATTTGGCCAATTGTGGAATTTCCCAAACTGTGGCGTTGCCATAAATGGCAAACATGTCAGAATTATGTCACCCTCTAAAAATAGTTTATATTTCTATAACTACAAGGGATTCATCAGCATTATCCTGATGGCCATAGTGGATGCCAAATATGAATTTATCTTTGTGGATATTGGTAAAAATGACAAGCTTAAAAACAATAGATTCAATTTGTCGCCACGCACCCAAACAACATTATGACTCAGTTTTGCATTTGTAGCTGATGAAGCCTTTGCACTGCAAACTAATATTTTAAAACCTTACCCCCAAAAAACTCTCACACCTGAAAGGAGGATCTTTAATTACCGATTAGCAAGAGCAAGGCGAGTAGTGAAAATATTTTTCGTATATTGAGTAACAGATTTAGGATTTTCCATACTGCAATAAATCTGCACCTTGAGAAAATAAACAAGGGGGTTATACTCAATATACATTAAAATTTTGCATTGAAAGTACTCATTTTACCAATATGTAAATAAATATTTTATACATTCATGATTTCGTGTGTTTATTTACCACGCCACTTGCCAGTATGTCTTTGGTTTCTGGAGGGACAGGTGAGGAACTATGCTCCATCTGGGGCACATTGCTAGTAGATGGTCTGGCTATTTCCTGGTCAGCCGTGAACAGCAGGAGGTCAAAGTACCACAACATAGGCACATACACATCTTCTGCCCCTGCCCCAGATCCTTTGGAGGACTCCAACTTATTGATTTCCTTCTTGAACATAGTCCTTATGTTTTGAATCTTCCCTTTGACCCAACCTACAGTAGCTTCTGGATAACGGGGAAGGCTCACTCTCACCATGTCCTCATAAACCAAGATCCTGTCTGTTGGAGCAGTCTTTGGATTCCCACGAGCAGGGATTAGATCTATAGGTCTCAATAAAATTTTTCAACACTTTTGTCAGATGCCATCATTCAATTTCTAAAAAATGATAAAACATGTATTGCAATATTTCCATATACACAATGTGTAATAAAAATATGAGCCTCTGAGTCTATGTATATGTTATCCACAGTAGGAATTATATGGCATTCCTTCTTAATGGCTTCAGTTAAATGCCAAATATCAAAACAGAATCCCCCAGCATCTGCCTAATTTGATTTACCGTATTTGCAGGCGTATAAGACGACTGGGCGTATAAGACGACCCCCAACATTTCCACTCAAAATATAGAGTTTGTTATATACTCGCCGTATAAGACTACCCCCTCTTCCGCACACCTTCCACACACCAAATAAAAAGTAAAAGAACATCAGATTTGATTTCAACATGTTAATTTATATTCGAATGCCTATGACATGCAGAAAAACTGTCACAAGGCTGTATGTTATCAAACATGTACAGTAAACATAAAACAGTGCAAGTTTATTAAACGTAATTCACTAGTCAATGATAGAAGGAAGATAACAAATAGAGGGAGAGAGCAAGTACACACTTACCCCTTGGCATAATCTTTAATGCTTTTCATTTGATTTCCAGTCCCGAACCATCTTTTCTGTTACTCCATATTGTCTTGCAGCAGCACAATTATTATGTTCCATGGCAAAGTTTACAACTTTAAGTTTAAAACTTGCATCATATTTCTTTCTTTTTGCTGGTGCCATGATAGGGTTGATAGGGGTTTGACTGCTGGACATTTTCTATGCTGTATTGTACTGTACAATGGTGCAGTACTGTGGTTGGCTGTTGGCTGTATACAAAGCCTGATTGGATTGGTCCCTGCTCCCTGTCAGCAGAACGGGCCGGTCACGCCGAAAAGGCTGGCACCCCTGTATCGCTGCTGATGCTTGCCGCAGCCACGCTGACGACCCGCCGCGGCCGCACTGGATACAGCGCAATACTGGACCCGGTGTATAAGACGACCCCTCCACTTGGAGGCATGTTTTTCAGGGCAAAAAAGTAGTCTTATACGCCAGCAAATAGGGTAGTTGTGACAGCAATAAACGAGACCCATGGTATTTCACCAGAAACTTGTGTATTTAAATTTAATTCTTCAAGATTCTGTATTTCTACCTCCACTTGTTTTCTTATATTTACAGGAATCTGTTGGTGTCCCTGAACAACTGGTACAACAGAGTAGTAAATAAAGAAGATTAAGATAAAGTTCACAGTTCTTCAGTTTCCAATTGCTCTAAAAAGATTATCATATTCCTTTATTAAAGCAGCAATACCTTAAAGATTTGTTTTTGTAAATAGCAAATTAAGCACCTTTTAAGCATTCAACTCCTTTTTCTTAGCTGTCCTCCTACAAATTATTGCCTCATTTTCAAATCTCTCTGGAGGATAGACAAGTATGACTGACAGTCAGACTCACAGGGGAATATTTACCAAGCGGCGGTTCTGACAAAAAAATGCTGATTCTTGGTGGTTTGTCGTCA
Source organism: Mixophyes fleayi (assembly GCF_038048845.1). NCBI lineage: Eukaryota > Metazoa > Chordata > Amphibia > Anura > Limnodynastidae > Mixophyes > Mixophyes fleayi. The sequence continues at coordinate 135,839,452 of NC_134404.1, read as the reverse complement.
TTTTCTTAAAAGAGGCTTTGGGCTAGATTTACTAAGAATCGAGTTTGGTGGCGGTTTCAAACTGCCACCCATCGCCAGCAATTTACTGGTCCAAACCGCTGCATTTACTATAGGGCGGTTTAAAGGCTTCAATTTAAAATGACTGGCGATGTATGGCGGATTGAAAAAGCTTAACCGCCATCAAAACCGCCATCTAAATGACAGGCCAGGACAGTTTTAATACCTTCTTCAGAATTACTTGATAGTTTTTAAACATGGTGTTTGAGCTATTTTGCCATTCAGAACATAAGAGAAAGCACCATTGACATTTAATTATTTTGGCAATGATTATTTATTGATTAAGGGGCAAAATGAATTAAATATTAACTTATTAGGGGGAAAAAAAATAATTAAATTAAGGGGATAAAATTATTTAATTATTATATTATTCGGACAATATGTAATGATAAGATGTGCAACATAATTATATCCACCATTAACAATCAGTTAATAATATTATATATTCACATTTCCCGCATATTATAATGCTATAATAGTGTCCCCTTAAAAAAATATAAAAAAGAAATTCCCTCATAAGTTAATAATAAATAATGATTTTCTAAATATTTACAATGCAAATGGTGCTTTCTCGTTTGTTCAGAATGGAAAATAGCTCAAACCGTATGCAGTTTGAGCAATCTCATAACCACCTCTTTCATTTTGGCCGTTTCGATGACTGTTTTGCAGCGGTTTTTGAAAATCCCAACTTAGTAAATCCGGCTGTTTGTATGTTCCAAATTGTTAAAATCGGGATGCCGGTTTGAAAAATGGTGGTTTTGAAAAATGACAATTCTGGCCGTTTTAACGGCAGTTTAGGCTTTAGTAAATCTGGAGGTTTCAAAACCGCCGGAAAAATAGCCAAAGAGCAGCGGTTTGAGCAAACCGCCCTTTAGTAAATCTAGCCCTTTGTGTTTAATAAAATTGATTGAAAATGACCGCATACCGCTGAGAATCGCCAGTTTGTTGGAACCCCTGCTTAGTAAATATACCCCACAGACTCACACATCTCATCATGTCATGTGATCACAGAGGGGTAGAAGGAGGAGGAAGATTTTATAGTGCAGACTAAGCTTAGAGGGGGGATTCCAAAGCCTTTCTTCTCACTACATTATGTGTCGTGTTCCTGTGGTTGCCATGGTAGTTACATGACACTATTTAAACTCTGCTGAACTATATAGCATTAATAGCTGTCTTAAGACAAAAAAAACATTCAAGGAAAAATCACCAAGCTTCTTCTAATGGCCTTCCTCAAGGATTTATGCTATAAAAACAGATAATTTTTTCATTGGTTTTTTTTAAACATCTATGTTACTTTGGATTTAATTCTTTTCAAGACTAGTGGAAGTGGGTATTTGCAACAATAAGTATCAAACACAAGGCGTAGTTGGTTTTATAAGTGCTTTTTCATTTAACATTTTAAGGATGTTAGCAAGTTCACTGGATCTATGAGACAATCAAGAGTAATGTTTTGGAGGGTAATTACAGTTTATGGACTAATCTTGGACTTTCCTACCTAATGAACTGTGTCAATAAATCTTTCCGATGAGTCATCAAATTTAAACCACTCAGTGATAAATTAATAGTTTTTCTCCACACAGTGTACTATTTGAAACTTTGAAATTCCTTCAATATGTTTTGCTAGTAATATTAGTTGTATTGGATTTGCACACTGTTGAAAAATTGTTTCATTTGCCACAGACAGTACATATTTTTGTCTTTTGCTGGGCACTCGTCTTTATGTAGGTATGGGTATACACACCAAAAGCCGTCTTAATGCATGGGCACGATGGGCAGTTGCCCGGGGGCCTCACGAGCATTAGGGCCCCATTGGCTTGCCAACTTTTTGTTCAAGTTCATTTTCAATACTGAAACTGATAAAAAAAACAAAACAGCTTTGCAGCACAATGGGGCAGCAGCGTTTGAATTGACTTTCACTCATGTGTATGGAAAATTACATCTTGGAGACCATTGACTTCAAGCCAATTAAAAATCAATTCTCTGCAAATAAATTTCGCAAATGTTTGCGTTGATCACTTGATTAATAATTCATAGTAATTTCGTACTGTGCTATCTCCGTCTGTATGATTTACCAACTGAGTACAATTTTTATGTTGAATTTCTTGTTTTCAGCTTTAAGCCTCATGTTATATTGTCCAAACGTTTGTGTGGAATAATCTCTGCTGTACAGAATTTTTTTTTAATGTCTAAACACTGAATTTGTTGGACGTACAAATAAAGATAATCCTAATTTTATCGATAATTAACATTTTTTATTCCTGTGAGTGGTTGTGTAGGTAGGACCCCAGTGCACTGCTTTGCCTGTGGGCCTGAAATGCTGTTAAGATGGCCTGTTCACGCCTGTAACTGTCTACTTACAGCATTGTTAGCACATCTGTCAGTGCCAGTATGTATTTTATTGCAAACCTGCAGCTTGGCCATGTCCATCTTCATATCTTTAGCTGGATAAAAGCACCAGGCGTAATCGTCAGTCTCCAAGAAATCAGTTCAGTAAGGGTAATTGATGCCTGTAGGACCATTACATGTTTCGTTCTCTAGACTTCTTCAGTGGTGTGTTATATTCTCAAGGCACTTACTTTCCAGATTTCTAACTGAATACTTCTGTTTCCTGTATCCAACACTTGAGCGAGAGAGAGAAAGAGAAGGAGAGAGAGGGAGAGAGAGAGAAAGATCCTTTTGTGATAACGGATAAGTTCCTGATATTTTATTATCTGGTAAAAGGCTACTCAGTATTATTTGGATCATATTACAGCGCATCACTTGTGTTATATGACAATTTTTATTTAGAGGTTCACTTTTCACCAAGGAGACAAGAGGTGCTACCAAGAATAGCTGCCACCTGTGGTTTAGTGCTATTTTATTATTGTACTGTTTTAGGATTATTGGTTCACTTAATATCACTTTTGTAGTGCCTACTAATTTTTTCGCTTTGTTGTACACATATAGTTGTATATAGTACATTAGCAATTCATGTAGTATAATGATTTATTGGTTTCTTACAGGTGATGTTATCCAACACACTCTGCAAGCACTGGAATGAGAGAATGGCTACAAGATCTAATGCAGTTTGGGAGACATGTTTAGACGCAGTGAGATCCAAGCTACAGGACATAAATCTGCAGTGGTTGCTATTACGTCTGTTCTCAGGAGGCAAGAAATTCAGCTCATAAGCTGGCAAGGTCAGCTGGAGTGACCTCTGTCACCCCAATAGAGCTACCACAGTCAACGGCACATGTATTTCCAGTAATAGTCATGAGTGATGGAAGGGAAGCTCCCATTTGTTGAACCAGCCAAGGCTGGAGTCCTGGGGTGGCAGAGTGGAAGAGGCCCTTAGAGAGGATTGGGAGAGGTACCGCACATGAAGTGCAGTTTCAGGTACCTCAGATAATTAGATGGGGCCTTGAGTTGAGACAGTAATGAAAAGTATCGAGGTAGCTTTTAATGTTAATGAAAGCAATTAGTCAAGTTGCCTCCAGAGGGTCCCATTGAATGCGCTGCTTGGAGTAATGCAGAAAGTGAAAGTTCTCAAGAAAGGGGCATAAATGTTCAAATACAGGCTTGTATAAAGGTCGATATCACAAAAATATTTGCCAAGCAGCAGCTTTTTCGGTAGTATCTGCCCTAGTTGCATCTGTAGCTAGTCACTAGTATGAAAAAGAAGTGGTCAATGAGCAGAGAGCTCAGGTGATAATTAAAGGTAGTCTTTTGTGTGCTTAGCTCCACCACTAGACTTGTATTTGATAAACAAAATAGCATAAATAATATGGAATGGGAATATTTAGATATTGTCATATTGTTTCCTTCATTTAATGACTTGGGATAGATTTACCAATGCTTCCTAAAAGGAAAAGTGGAGGTTTTGCTCATAGCAACCAATCAGATTGTATCTATAATTTTCCAGATAAACTATATAGATGTACTAAATAAATTATAGCTAGATTCTGAGTGGTTATTATGGGTGACACCTCCACTTTCCTTTTTAGAAACTTTAGTAAATCTACCCCATGGTCACAAAATCAAACAAGAGAAGTGAACATATGGGGGAAGAAAAGACTAAAAGCCAGGTGCCCAAGATTTTGCGATACTGGCTGGTATTATTTGGGAAAAAAACGAAGAATACTCATCGCTGCTTAAATATATACAGTATATACCTTTTTTGATGCATCCAGGGATTTTGGCGGCTTAGCCTGGTGATATTATGACGAGGTAGATAAAGGCAGTTCACCCAGTTATGCCATAGAGTTGCAAGGACATGGATCTGTGGCTGTCATTAATGTCAGGTTAAGACACCAAGCAATTCACTGCAGGAAAAGCTGCCCTCTGGTCGTTCATTGAGGATCAGTGTAGAAGAGAGACTGGGTGCTGTTTGTGGTACGAATGTTCTGTTTGCAGTGGGTCTCATCTGTACAATGGATGTTTTAGACAAAATAGACCAACAGTTGGAAAGAAAACAATGGATGTCCTTTGGGCTATGGCTACAGCGCTATATATAGCACAGTATCTTAGGGAAGTATTCGATAGGGTTTTTATGATTCTGGTGTGGAAATTGGACACCCCTGGGAGAGAGAATAATTCATTATTAGCATTAAAATACAGAGAAGGGTGCAAGAAAAATTGCCAAAAGTGGTGGCTGGGGAGAATGGCTGGACCTTTCAACAATACTGGGTTTGAGAGTCTTATCCATGGGAGTAATTGTTAAAAAAATGCCTAAGACATTCAGAATGATTCACCACAAGGCTGCACAAAATGTTAAAAAATATAAATATGAACATTAATGGCAAAGGTTGGCATAGAGTTGGCTTTTGTTTGATCCTCATACACCCTTCTTGTTTTCATTTGCTGGGATGAAAGTTTAACGTGCATTATTTTGTAGACAAGTGCCTCCTTATGGGCTGCGCAATATCTTGCAAATCGATTGAGATATTCAGCTCATTCTTAGAATGGGTGGTAGAATTGGGAAACAAAGGTATCATTAGTTGGATGATTTCTTATTCATGGGCCTCATGGGGTCTTTCATTTGTGGTGATACAGTGGCATGTTATCCAGTAATTTGCAAGAATTTTGGGGTGCTATTAGCACCAAAAAATCTTTTAGGCCCAGCATTGGTGCTGACATTTCTAAATATAGAATTTGACAAAGTTCAGCAGCTATTTCGCGTATGGTTAAAAAAGCTATGCTGCGGCATTGGCAATCCTTATTAAGACAATTGGCCTTTGTGGTGTTAAGTGCGTATTGTCGCTAACCAATAATGATTGTCGAATTTCGATTTGTGTTTCCAACGCACAAAGATTTATTCTCTTAAAGTAGCAAAATATATTCAAGCGAAATAATAATAATAAGTACAGCCGTTACTTATTGCAGGTGCTCTGGATCCAGTGTGCAGTCATTCAATCCTGAAGTCTGGGGACAAGATGTCTGAACACTAGATGAGAGGCTGCTGCTTATATGCACACAGGAATACAGTAAAACAATGAAGATGGTATAGCTTGCTTCTATTGGTCCAGGTTTCAGGAAGGTCCAAGGGGTTGTCAATAATTGGCTAGTTCATCCTAAGGAATCCAAAGGAGGGGGTCATCTCTCCAGGGGGTATGCTCTGCTCTTCCCGCCAAGATTCCTTAGTCTTAAGTAGTTCATAATTACCTATCATTCATAACTTGTGTATGCACTCTGCGATTCCTTCGCAGAGTGAACCAAAACAGTAGCAAATGTTAAGAGGTTTATTATGATACCACACATGATATGATTCCTTCAACCTGTTCCATATATTTCACTAATGTGCATATAGCTTATAATATATAACATAAATACTACTATATTTCGACATAAATGACTATGTGTTGCAACTACCATTAATGTGTACTATTTTACAAGTTTGCGTGTTTGTGCGAATGTATGTAAAAGGCTAAATACTGTTGCTGCCACGTGTTGCAGCTGCATACGCCCTTTTACGCTGTAGCGTACCGTACGCATCTATTCAGACAAAGACAACCAAGTTTGCTCGATTTTAATTGAAATGACTTTATCCATTTTGCTGACTTCGACAGCTCCACCCTTTGATAGTGTAATAAACTATCACCCAATCACTGTTTCAAGTTCAGGATTATACAATACTTCTTCACAGACCATGATCTCGGTATCTGGTACCACCCTTTCAGTCTCTTTATCAGTGTTACTCCTAGGAGACCATTTTCCACACTTCAACACAGTAGGAACACATTTGACACATAAACCAATTGCTAAGATGACACCCAGTATAAGGAGAAGGAGCTTACCTACACTAGCAACCATTTCCTGTACCCACTTCCCCAGACCAGAGAACCATTTCACAGGGTTCAACCATGAGGACCAACCCGCCACCTTTTCGACCTCATATAACGAAGAATTATGGTTCTTTCGAAATTCCCATTTCAGTTGCAAAATTTCATCCATCTTCCGGTCTATAACCTCTTTAGGGTCATCAGTATTATTGGTGATGTACGTGCAACATTTGACACCGAACTGGGTGGCCAGTGTTACACAGTACCCACCAGTAATAGAGGTGAGATAATTTAGTACCAGTCTATGTTGCACCAACTCCTTCTTGTACGCTTGTAGCTCCCTTCCAGTATACCTGAAAGTGGCATCATACATCTCAGTGATATTATCTATTAATTTAGCTAGGTCTTGGATATATTTAAAGTTTAATGTTCCCCGAGCGGTCCTGGTGAGATCTAGAGCAACCATAACTTGAAACCCAGCGGTCTCACTAATCAATTTTGTAGCTATGGGCTCCTCACCAGGAATCATATTTCTCTTGCCACGGTGTTCATACTGTGTGTGTATGTATGGTGGTGATGTAGTCTTGTGTATACCAACCATTTCTTCATGAGTAATAGTCATGATTTCAGGAACCAGTTTAGCTAAGAAACACAAGCCCTTGGAACTTGGAGTCACCCAGGAATAGGCTTTTCTTCCACAAACAAACAAAACACATCATCAGGGAGAACATAAGGAACAGTACGTCCATTAATTATATCACACAGAGTTTTGATAAAACTACCCATGCCTAGTGTCTCCATTTGCTCCAGACACGTGTCGGCATGGATGACATTCTTACAATTATCTATAGAGACTTTTCCAATGGCTACCTTCTTATGTTTGGTTATACGCCCTAGTTTGTGACTTCCATCAACATTCCTGCCTAGTAGTGACCTTGTGAGTCTCCCTCTAAAATGAGTGTGGCGAGCCATTGTCTGATCTGATGGGTCAGCTTCCCAATTCTCCAGACGTTTTGCATAAGAGATATTTAGACACAGCAAAGATCTGTCTTTGGAGTATTAACGAAGCGTCAGACTAGGGGACCTATTGTTATTGTACCTCCCGTCTATGGGCCTCCCACCCCTCAATTCGAGTACTTCGGATATGTTTAGAGGGAAAAGGGAATGGCACTAGTCCTATATTATGCTGCCCTTGCGACACGTGAGAGCACACCCAACACTCGGTTTGGTTTAGCACCTTACCCACCAGGGAGTGATAATCCTCCAAAGGATGCCCGCCTATATTCAGAGTACTGGGGGACTGGCATCGTTGGATGCATCTCTCTTCAACTAGGGAGTCACAGAACTTGCAGATACAATACTCATCAGACAATAGCCCCTCACACTGCCTCCGAGTTTCTGAGCTAGCAGACGTTTTCATAACCCCCGGACCAAGCTTAATAATGGGCTGCTCTGAGAGTATTCTAATAACTTTTCCTCTGCCTCCATCTCATCCGCATCACTACCAGAACCCTCCTCCGTCCTCCATCCTCCTTCACAAAAATAGAATGTCCTAGAAAGAGTAAAAACAAGGAAAATCCTGGAACAAAAGAAAAACAAAAACCGCCACTCCATCGCTGGACAGATAGCTCTGGGGCAATGTCTCTGGTTCAGGTGTCTCGACTGCAGGCTTTAGGTCTCCCGGAACAGACTCACAAGTGACAAATCTATGTCGTCGGTCTCAGTTTTATCTTGCACTTTCTCCGGGTTACGGACTCTCCTGCAGTGGGTGGAATGGACCCAAGTGTCTCTCTCTGCGACTTTTAGCGATGTAGTACTGGTCAGCAACACTTGGTATGGGCCTTCCCAACGGTCTGTTAAACAACCTGAACATAAGAAATTGCGGATCATAACATAGTCTCCAGGTTCAACATCATGACAGTTCGTTTCTGGCATACCAGGTGACAGCATTTTTAGTTTTTGTTGTTGTTGCTTTAGCTGTCTACTCATTCTTATAAGATATTGTACAGTCACTTCATTATTACACTTCAAGTCGTCTTGTGGACTCACGATCAAATGAGGTTGTCGTCCGAACAGTATCTCAAAGGGGGACAAATTAAGAGGAGGTCTAGGAGTGGTCCGAATGCTATGGAGGACCAATGGCAAAGCCTCAGGCCATGCCAACCCAGTTTCAGCCATTACCTTACCAAGCTTGTTCTTTATAGTACCATTTACTCTTTCCACCTTACCACTGTGGTCGGTAAGGGGTGTGAAGTCTTCTACCGATTCCCATGAGTTTACACATATTTCGGAAGATGTCACCAGTAAAGTGGGTACCCCTATCACTTTCAATGATTCTAGGGATACCGAACCTACATACAAAGTCTTGTACAATTTTCTTTGCAGTGAACACAGCAGTATTAGTGGCTGCTGGATATGCTTCTACCCAACCGGAAAACACATCAATACACACTAACACATATTTTAGATTCCTGCACGGTGGTAATTGGATATAGTCAATTTGTATTACCTGAAAAGGTCCATCTGTAGGAGGGATGTGGGATGGCTCAGTTGGAATAGTTTTCCCGACATTTTTCCTCAAACAAGTAAGATATGACATTGCTTTCTTACCAGCCTGAGAGGAAAATCCAGGAGCACACCAGTATGCTCTCACCAGTTTGCACATTCCTTCTTTACCCAGGTGAGTCAGACCGTGTGCTGCTTCAGCCAGGCTTGGATAGTATGTTCGGGGAGCTACTGGCTTACCTTGTCCATCCCTCCAGAGTCCTGAGGACTCTTGACCACATCCTTTCGCCTTCCAGACCGCCTTTTCCTAATATATTTTAGCTTTATGGGTTTTATAAATAGCATTAATTCAATTAATACAATGTTCTTAAAAAGTAACTTTTTGACATTTTAATTAATTCTAATTAACAGTATTGTTACGCTGAAGGTCTGTTCACAAACTCACAGTACTAGTTGCCGGAGGTCTTCACCTTTAGAAGCCACCTTTCCCATAGAGCTTTATACGCTCACCGGTACTCAGATGCCCCCAGATGCCCCCAGATGTAGTGTAAGGTTGTAATACAAAACCGTAGCAGCAGGCCAGGAGGCAGCGTAGATGGCAGCTGATGGTCAGACGTAAGCAGCGGTCAGAGGTCACTAGCAAGCAGAATAATCAGGTAACACGCCAAAGGTCAGGGTCACAGGCAATACAGCGGGATACAATGTACAGGCAAATGAATCAGGGTCACAGGCAAGCAGGCAAGGTCCAAGGTACAGACAGGGGTCATACACAGAAGTTCAATCTAGAAAGTATACACCAAACAGCACAGGAGCAGGTTAGCAGACAGGGAACTGGAAGCTATCACCGGCAGTGAGGCTAAGCCCTCCCTGCCTTAAATACTTTGATAGGCCAATCAGAAAAGAGGAGGACAGGGATGACAATCAGCCTCAGGAGGCTGCTAATTAATTTACTTGCTATAACTGGTATAGATAATACATAAACCAGGAACATGTATAAATATATAAATTAACTAATTTAAATCATAGGAGAGTTCCTCCTGGTGTTGTAGGATGTCCCTACACCCTCCTACTCTATGCCACAAAGATAAGCTCAAGGTAAAATAACAGTGCATTGTAACCAATGCACGCGCCCGGCTGCTAGATCACGCCAGGATGCGGCGTACCGCCGCAGCTTGTGACAAGTATGTTAAATTCTTTCGATTCAAAGGATGGTGAGGATGTTTGGGACAGGTTTTTTAAAGTCCTCAATAAATGATGCAAATCACTTTTTTGATGATGTTGGGTACCAAAAATACAAACTAATTCAACCTCTGTTGGAAGAAATCTGGCCAGAGGGTCTTTTCTTCATACCTGGCACAGCTGCCCCAAACTTTAACTCCTGTGGACAGAGATTAGATGTTTCTCTACCAAAACATTTGTGGGCCCCATTGCAAAATTTTAAGGGCCACACTATATCGTCCAATGGTAAAAATCTCATATATACACATGAAGCTTACATAGGGCAATAGATCATCCTCAACTGCGGGCCCAATTGTAGCTGCACCCCCTGATAGTTGTAGTTACACCCTTGATTATGGTCCCACCAAACCCAAAGTTATCATACTCCTGCTGCCCACCCAGATATCCCTAAACTTCAAAGTAACCTAATCATAATCTTAGCTCTGCTAGCTGCCAGATAGCAGTGTCTTGGAAAAATTCAAGCCTCCCAACCTTGTCTCTGGCTATCAGCGTAATCAAGCAAACATCCTAAGTGAGATTTATAACTAGAATAATGAGTAACTCCTTTATCTCATTTCACAAAACCTGGGGTTACTGGGTCTCCTTCTTGGTCTATTTTCACAACTTCCGACTACATGGGATCTTTCCATCATTTTTCAAGCATGCAGTAATTATTCCAATTCTAAATAAAAAAATTAATTTTGATCCAAACTCTCTCACAGATTACTGTCCAGATCTTTACTTCGAAGCCCCACCACGCTTCTTGAGAGGCTCAGATACACTCACCTCACATGCATTTTGTTCCCAACACTGTACAGGGACTGCATTGACTAAGATGAACAATGGTTTGATTACTATTAAATCTAAAGGCCAATGCTTGCATCAAATTCTGCTGGATTTCTCTGCTGCATTTGACACCTTTGACCATTCTCCTCTCATACACTACATTCCCTTGCTCTTCATGAAACTGTGCTACCCTGGTTCCCATCCTACTTATCAAGCCACTACTTTTAGTGTTCGTTTCTTTGGATCCACCTCCTCACTGATTACTCTGTCAGTGGGAGTACCACAAGACTCAGTGCTAGGCCCCCTACTATTCTCTATCTATAGCAATTCTCTTGGAAAACTAATAAGCACCTTTGGTATCAGTATCATCTCTATGCAGCTGATACCCAATTCTATCTATCCTCTCTGGATCTCTCATATGTGTTAGCCCGTGTTATGGAATATCTTTCTTCCATGTCGTCTCACCACTTCAAGCTCAATCTTTCCAAAACTGAGATAATAATGTTCCTAACAGTCAACATAAGTTGCCTACCTGATATCTCTATATCTGTGGACAACACAAAAATAAACCCCACCTCTCAAGTTCGCTGTGTAGGTGTCATCCTTGACTCAGAACTGTCCCTCATACAGTCTGTATCCAAATCCTATGAAACATTTCCAGAATATGCACAAATCTCACACAACATACTGCAAATCTTTAATACATGCACTCATAATATCCTGTATTGACCATTGTAATTCCCTCCTTACTCGTCTTCCCATAACCAAATTTTCACCCCTACAATCTATTTTGAATGCAGCTCTGTGAAAATGTTCCTTTAAAAATGTTCTTCTACTGCTATTATCATCCATCATTAGATGCCTGTACTTAACCAAATCAAATATAAAATAATTCTGCTGACATACAATGCCATTAACAAAACTGCCCTAACATACATCTCTTCACTTGTCTCAAAATTTATCCCTGCTGACCTCTCTGCTCTGCCCCAGATTTGCACCTCTCTCATACACACTCATTACCTGCATCCGTTCCTGATTCCAGGACATTTTTCAAGCTGCAGTCACTCTGTGGAATGCCCTGGCTAACACAACAAGACTTTCCCCAAACCTTTAAGAGTTCGCTGAAAACTCCTCTCTTTAGTAAACTTACCAAATTCCTTAGTCACCTTCTTAATCTCCCATGGCTACTCTACCCCATTCCCACTACACTATACAGTTTGCATAAGTTCACATTTATTTTCTTTCTATATTCCAAAAAACTCTCTGATCCCTGACTGAATTACATAACCCCACTAAGTATGTTTTCCCATTGCTATCTGACTGGACCAATATGCAATAAGTAGCACTTGACCTCATGAATCAAACTCCTATTGTCCTGTAGATTGTAAGTTTGCAAGCAGGGCCCTCTTATTGCTTTGTCTGTTAATATATTTTAAAAAAAAATAGAGAATATATAAATATATATATATATATATATATATATATATATATATATATATATATATTGTTTGAGTAGGTTTGTTGAGGAATTTAGCTTGTTTTTCTCTCACACTATAAATTTATTAATATATTTTTGAAAATGTATCCAATACACCGTAATTTCCTTTCTTATTACAGCCTTAAAAGTGTGCCATCACAAAGGGGGATCATCTCATGCCTCTTATTATTATTATAAAGGTAATATTCTTGAAATCCGGGATATCAAATAAACTCTCTGGGAATTTACATATGTGAAAAGGTGACTTCTAATTTCAAACTGCAATTTCCAATATAACTGGAGAATACGCATTCCAAACACTAAGGGCCTCATTCATTAAGGAAATTTAAGTAAAATAATTGAGTAAGTAGTCTCCTGGACAAAACCATGTTACAATGCAAGGGGTGCAAATTAGTTTTCTACTTTGCACATAAGTTAAATACTGTCTGTTTTTCATGTAGCACACAAAGATCAACTTTAAATTTCAGTGTACAAATAAGCTATCAAGTATTTGTGTGCTACATGAAAAAACAGACAGTATTTAACTTATGTGCAAAGTAGAAAACTAATTTTTACCCCCTCCATTGCAACATGGTTTTGTCCAAGAGACTACTTACTCAATTTTTTTTTACTTAACTTTCCTTAATGAATTAGGCCCTAAAACAGGAAGACATTCGACCACCACTACCTTCAGAAACACCACTAACTACCACTGGAGCAAAGATATAAGCCTTCATCCTTAACAAGCTGCTAAGAACAACTAAGCTATTAACATTGTTCACACTCACCAATATACCACACAAACCCTACACACACACACATCCTTCACTCCTAAGAATTTGCAATAAAGTTATATACATAGACAAGTGCATTATCTTAATCTTATTTTTATCTATACTTCAATTTTGATTTTATATTTATGTTATTTTAATTATTTGGTTTTATTTTTAATTTTAAATTAATTGTATTTTTATTTTTTTTATATTATTAATTCTTTATTATTTTATTTTATATTATTATTAGATTTACTCTATTTTTACTTTTTTTATTTTTTTTATTTTTCGTTTTATTTTTACATTTATTTATATTTATAGAACTCTGGGTACACATCTATCTAATGAGCTAATTAGAGTCATGAACAATTTAGATATTCAAATTAGCAACTATCCTGGTACACAGCAGGATCACAGATAGTTTGAGTTATAAACATTAATACCCTATGCTATTAATATTCTAAGAGCTATAACATTCAGGGGTCTATGCAGTGTCAGACTGGGGCATGAAGGACCCACTGGGGGACTGCAACGCTAGGGGCCCACCAGACGGGGTGTAGCCAGCCTTCATAGAGGCGAGACCGGACACTAGAGGGGGAGTGGTCAGCCAGCTAGCACCATAGTGTAGTACATAAAGAATGCAGAGTGTATATATAAAGAGTACACAGTCTTGACCTGCCCCTTATACTGGTCAGAACAGTCACCAAAACTCGGGATTGTCCTACTAGACCAGGCTTGGCTACCCTGCGGCACCACTGTTGTTGTGAAACTAGAAGTCCCATTATGCTTTGTCAATATATAGCAGCTTATTGCTGGAAGGGTATGCTGGGACTCGTAGTTTCACAACACCTGGAGTGCCACAGGTTAGCCAAGCCTGCACTAGACTCAGAACATTTGAAAGACTGTCCTACCTGTTCTTGTCACTTTTACCACCTGTGGCTGCTGGTTTCTTTAGATGGAATGTTGGGGGCCCTATTTGGAAAAAATAATGGGTGCGTTTAGAAAATTCCAACCAGCCCCAGCGTTAAATCAATAGGACCCACAATTAATACTTAGGCCTTCCTCCAGCCCCAACATTAAAGTAATAGTATTCCCATTTAATAAACCTATTTCCCTCCCTCCAGACAGCCCCTGAAATAAATGAATTGCATTTATGTAAAGTAAATATACCTATTTCCCGCATCCATCACTGCCATTAAATAATTCATATTCACATTTAATAAATAGACCTCGTGCTCCTCAAACTCAGCCCCACACTCAATTAATAGCCCCCAAACCACCCCATCTTAAATTAATAGTCCCCACTAAAAAATTAAATTGCCCCACCTTCACCCTACAAACAAAATAGTACCCATTATTTAGCCCCCACCTACCACACACACATTACATTGCCACAAGCCCGCTGTGCCATCACGCACACATTACTTTGCCCCTTAATCACCATGCTGTGCCTCCTTATGATCACACTGCGCCCTCCATGCTGCTTTTACCCCCCTTCTCCTGGCCCCCCTTCATCACCCTGTGCCATGCTGCTTTTGCTCCCCCCTTCTCCTGGTCTCCCTTCATCACCTGTGCCTTCACACTCTGCCATATTGCTTTGGCCCCTCTTCACACTCTGCCATGCTGCTTTGGCCTCCCTTTCACACTCTGCCATGCTGTCTGCGCTTCCCCTATTCCCACTCTGCCATGCTGTCTGTGCTCCCCCTTTTCACTCTCTGCCATGCTCCCCCTTTTCACTCTCTGCCATGCTCCCCCTTTTCACTCTCTGCCGTGCGCCCCCTTTTCACTCTGCCATTCTCCCCTTTCACTCTGCAGTGCTCCCTTTTCACTCTGCCATGCTCCCCTTTCACTCTGCCGTGCTTCCCGCTTGCTCCCATTCCATCGCTTACCTTTTCTATTGGCTACTTTCTTCTCTTCTTCTCTCCTCTCTTCTGTCTTCTTCCTGACTCCTCTCTGCGTCGCTCCTTACTGAACGTCGGGCGTGATGATGTCACGCCCGACATTCAGTGCAAATGGAGCAGAGAGGAGTTGGTGAGCGCTGCGGTCACGTGAGTATTCTTTTTTTTGTATTGTTTTAGTTTCCCGCTCCCCCCACCAATGTAGAGGGGAGCGTTCAGGGTCGGGGCCTACCGGGGGATAGCCCCGGGATAGCCCGGTCCCCCGGCGTGCCAGTACGACCCTGCATTCAGTGATTTAGGTACTCCCTTTACTCTGGCACCCTAGACAACTGCTTAGGTGCGCCTAGTAATAGCACTGACCCTATTTTTTTCAAGCTTGTGTATCCACCTGAAAATGTACATGGTGGAAACAGAAAAACTCCTGCATACTACCACTTTAGGACACCCTTTTCATTATTTATAACTTTCAAATTTCTCTCCTACGTGTTTGGCTTTTTAGCCTCTTTATTTCTTAAAGTCATTTTGAAAGAGATGTGATACCAGGACTCTTTTAAATTACGTGTCACTCATGTTTGTTTGAATGTTTTTACTACATTGGTCAAAGTACGCCATAAAAATGCTTCTGGAATGTGCAAAATGCATGGACTAAAGGTATATTATATGGTTCTGTCTCCACCATCTCAGAGGATATGGAAAAAGAGAAGGACAATTGATAAGAATGACCTGCTAAACATTCACATTACAAAAGAACACTGTTTTGTAGAAATGGGTATTTTTCTACTAAAAATCAAAAATGTAGTTTAACATGTAAAACAAGACATTGTTAACACAGTAACTGGGGAAACAGCAGTGTTGGGGTCACCTATTAATATGATAACCAGCTCCAACCTTATTTACAAAAAACCTTAATTCACTTTTTTTTTCTGATGTAGTCCAGCAGTAACTGTGCTTTTAATGCAAGATTTAAAAAAGCAAAAGCATAATTGAAAAACAAAAGAAGAAATAAAAAAAAAAAATTGGGACCAGGCAGAACAGAAGTAATATACATGAGACTTGCAGTGTCTAAAGATTTTGGAGTACCAAGTCGAACAGAGTCATGACTTGGTTCCTCTAGTCAAATTCAGGTTTGAAATCGAGGCAAAACATAATTTCCTATAAAATGTCAGCTCTCGTAAGTTTTGGATCAATATTTTCTGTATATAGCCGTTTCCTGTTCTCAGCTGCCACTGTAGTAGTGATAGCATGTGGGTAGGACATTTGCTGTAATTCTATGCTCAAAAAATTGCTTGTAGAGGCTTTGACAGGGTGAAATAGGCCATGTATATTGCAATAGCTGTGATTTTACTGCAGTGTATTTAGAAATCAGTCTACTAGAATTGTGTGCTGATCAATTGGTTGTGAGAGAGTGAAGAGTTGACAAGCAGAGGATACTGGTTATTGTAATGTGGATCTGGCGAGCCAATTAATGCTCCAAAAATGGAAATGGCTGGAGGTAAGCCCTCACCATTCCGCCCACTGATTGGCTGACAGGGAATCCTTTCCAATTCGCTGTCACCAGTGCCAGGGGACCCTGGAAAAAAGAATAACTTACCGGCGCCAGATCTCTGGATGGGTGAGTATTCTTTTCTTATTTTTTTTCACCCCTTTTACAGGCTCTGGGGAGCACCAGCACATAGTTAGAGAGAAATAGAATCGAGAAGGAATTTGGTAGTGTAGACACATGATCTCAAATAATATGCCAGTACCTGTCAGACTCACATATAGTAGTCAAGGACACCCTTAGACTCTGCTCAGGATTCTGTGAATGCCCAATTTGTTCTTTAGCTTCAGTGTTCTTCTCATGCACTGATGTGGCTGTTTTGGAGGTGACAGACCTACACTCAGAGCGAGAAAGTGGTACATGGAAAGCTACAGAAGATGTATGACCATTTTGTGCACTCTATTTTTCAATGGACATTCTAGCACGGGAAACAGAACCACTACTAGCAAAAAGTGGGCATGGTCTGAGCCTTTTCTTGCCACAGCCTGTGATATATGGAATGTTAGCTAGTTTAATTTTCTAGACAAATCACTGCATTGTTCAGTAACCTTTCCTTAATACTTTGTTAAAGTCAAATTATTAAAATGATATGAAAGATCAATCTGAATCAATCATCATTTATTTATATAGCACCAACATATTCCGTAGAGCTTTACAATTGGGGACAAACATAGTAAACTAATAGACAAACTAAGTAAAACGGACAAAGAGGTGAGAAGGCCCTGCTCACAAGCTTACAATCTATGGGATGTATACATATGATTATGTTATGTACGTTGTGATTGCAATTAAATGCACACCTTTGCGGTAAGTTGCTATTATACCATATACTGTTGCGATAACATCTGATTTATTAATATTAAAGTTTCATTGTGTTTAAAATCTGATTTTATATAACATACTAAGTCCACTTATGCAATTCATACTTGCCGACTTTGTGATTCTGTCCTCCTGGAGACCCTTGAAGACAGGTCATGTGACAGGGGTAGGAGGGGGTGTGGTGATGCAACCATAGCTAAAATGCCAAAATTCATGACATTGGATAGCGGAGGTTGGGGCTTAATGACATGATTAAGCCCCACCCCCTATATTTTAGGATCCGGGAGGTTTGCCTACCCTTCCGGGAGTTCGGGAGGACTCCCCGAAATTTGTGAGCCTTCCGGAAATTCCAGGAGAGTAGGCAAGTATCTCTTTAATGACGGGAGCCTGAGGGGAAATACTTGTTTAACCAGTAGCTCATGGCTGGCTGGGGGAATGAGCAGTTGGTCACATATACAGTTACTATAGAGAAAGACCCAAGCCTCAAAAACAAAGAACTGCAGTGTTGACCTATAATTAACTGTGGTATTGGACTGTCCCTGGTCTTTGACCTATAGGAGAGTGACCAGAGTAACTGTCACTGAAACTGAAACTGTTATACAATAGAACCCCCTGCATCCTCTTGTGCATAAGTAATACCCCATTCATACTGCACCAAAATCCTGGGTTTTTGCCGGGGCGAGCTCAAACGACCCGGGTCTTGGTGCAGTATGAATGGTACAAGTCAAAAATCCCGGGTCTAAAAATCCGGGTCTTCAACCCGGGATTTATTGAGGGGTAATTCCCGGGTCGGACCCGGGTTGCCTGCACTATGAATGGTGCAACCCGGGTTTTTCAACCCGGGTTGCACAGAAAACAAGCTGATTGGCTGTCTACCTGTCTCTGGAGGATTTGGAATTAGGCATTTCTCATTCATTTTATGCTTGCCAAAAAGAGGCCATTAATTTTCCATCTAGAAGTCTAATCTTTTGGGGTAATCATTGAAATATGCAATGCCTAGCTTTAAAAGCTCCTACAACCTTCCCTTAAATATATGTTTCCCAGTCTCTTTATGCCTTTCAGAAAGCCCTCCTAGACTAGTACGACTAAATATATAAGCCAATTGGAGGTATCCTTTATTCATTATTGTATTATTGTATTATTATATTGTGTATCACCATTTTACAGCCTATGAAAACTGCTCTGGTGATGACTCCCACAAATTGCCAGTGCACAGACTTGTGCAGTATGAATGGGGTCAACCCGGGAAATTCCCGGGTCCGAGGTGCAGTATGAATGGCGTTTCTGAGCTGGGACGCTCCGAGCCCCGGCAAAAACCCGGCTTGAAAAACCCGGGATATTGCCGGGGCGGCAGTATGATAGCGGTATAACTCTTCTGCCCATTAAAAAGAAGAGCATTCTGATAGACGCTTCATGCTACCTGTTCAGACATCCACTATATTATTAATAACTGATATAATATATCAAGCGCTGATGTTTTCTTTGATATTGACAGCGCCCTTTCTTACACTTTCTTCCCACATGACCTTTTTTTACTAGTAGAGATTGAAAAAGTATTACTATTGACAGTATTACTACTGGGATGCTCCTGATCTATAGACGGATCAATGATTGACAACAGGAGTACAGCTACTTGCAGCAGCCACCACACCACAAGAATAACCAATGGGAAGGGAAAGGAGGGACTGTTACCTTGCAATGTAGACACTGCTCCACAATATCATTCAAATTAAAACAATTGCTTCGTTAATGAAAATGTTTTATTTGGGTTGTGTCTTTTTGGTGCTTGTCATTATTGTCGACTTTCCAACCCGGTCTATATGATGGTGTCGACCATATAAATGTCAATCATGTAACTGCCGAACATCACACCCAGCAAGAGGTAGTAACGAGGTGGAATTCCACACTTTAAATGCTTCAGCGATTTTGTCAATCATTTCAGTTGTGGGACGGCAATTGTGAAGAGATCATTAGAAAATAGACTGTACATGACTGTAAAATGTTAATGCTATAAAAAGTAATGTCAAAGCACAAACACCTCAAAATCACATATTTTTACAAATTTTAAAAATGTTTAACTAAATCCAGATCCAAAATCAAAACATATGAAGATTTCTGGCCAAAACCAAAACACGAAGATTGTTTTAGAACCAAAACACGGGAGTCCGTGCATATCTTTAGTAAAAACAAACTTGTCCTTAATTTATTAAAATCCGTTTTCCTTCACCCCCTCGCCCGCCACCAATGTTTATGTTCTACATTTTTTGAAATTCAGCTCCATTTGGCTTTTTAAAATGGTCACAGCAACCTTTGTCAATTATTTTGTTTTTATTAAAATCAGAACTATATAGCAGAACAGAGGCTTGAACGTACGCTACTGAGGGTGAACATGTGGAGGGAGAGGGGGCTTTCATGCCGGCACCTTTCACCATCCTTGTCTCTCCTGCTCAGTTATCCTCAAGCACCTGCATATGGAGGACTCATTGTTTTCAGCCTCTACCATGGGAATATGTCAAGATTAAAACCTTACTACAGTTTACTTTCATGTTTACTTTTTATTTTGGAGAACAACTATTATCTTGTATTTTAAAATTAATTTCATACCTTTCCCTTACATAATTTCATACTTTTCCCTCACAATTTTGCACCCCTAAAAGTTTTGCGCCCTTCCGCTTCCAAAAACCTTGTGCCCTTGACTGCAGCCTAGTCATCCTATTGGATAATCAGGCCCTGTGGAGGACTGAAATAGTATGAGACCGTATTACATGTGGATATGCAAGGGTGGAACAGTGCATTGCTGGGCCCCTAAGCAAAAATGTGTGTATAACACCCCCTCTTGTGTTGTTGCTTACACCTCCCAGTAACTGAGTGTGTGGCCCAGCACTAAGACCCAGAAAGGGGCAGGGACCCAGGACTGAGGGAAGGAGGTCCTGGGACCCCCCCTTATAATCTGGGGAGCTGGTTGATCACCTGCTGCCCCTAGGGGTCATAGTAGAACAACAACAACAGAATACTAGTGACATGGGACAGATTTCAGGGATAAATTACCTCAGAAAGTGATAGCATGATAGTAAGGAGAGGCAGCACAAAAGGAGTGTCTGTCAGCGTCCAACTGAGAGATATTACCCCCCAGAGCACAGGAGAGAGATATTACCCCCGCAGAGCACAGGAGAGAGATATTTCCCCGCAGAGGATGGGATAGAGATATTACCCCACAGAGCACAGGAGAGAGATATTACACCTGCAGTGCACAGGAGAGAGATATTACCCCCGCAGAGCACAGGAGAGAGATATTACCCCGCAGAGCACGGGATAGAGATATTACCCCCGCAGATTACAGGAGAGAGATATTACCCCGCAGAGCACAGGAGAGAGATACTACCCCTGCAGAGCACAGGAGAGAGATATTACCCCCGTAGAGCACAGGAGAGAGATATTACCCCCGCAGACCACAGGAGAGAGATAGTACCCCCGCAGAGCACAGGAGAGAGATATTACTCCTGCAGAGCACGGGATAGAGATATTACCCCCGAAGACCACAGGAGAGAGATAGTACCCCCACAGAGCACAGGAGAGAGATATTACTCCTGCAGAGTACAGGAGAGAGATATTACACCTGCAGAGCACAGGAGAGAGATTTTTACCCCTGCAGTGCACAGGAGAGAGAATATTACCCCTGCAGTGCACAGGAGAGAGATATTACCCCCGCAGAGCACAGGAGAGAGATATTACCCCCGCAGAGCACGGGATAGAGATATTACCCCCGCAGACCACAGGAGAGAGATAGTACCCCCGCAGAGCACAGGAGAGAGATATTACTCCTGCAGAGTACAGGAGAGAGATATTACACCTGCAGAGCACAGGAGAGAGATTTTTACCCCTGCAGTGCACAGGAGAGAGAATATTACCCCTGCAGAGCACGGGAGAGAGATATTACCCCTGCAGTGCACAGGAGAGAGATATTACCCCGCACAGCACAGGAGAGAGATATTACCCCCGCAGAGCACAGGAGAGAGATATTACCCCCCAGAGCACAGGAGAGAAATATTACCCCTGCAGTGCACAAGAGAGAGAGATATTACCCCTGCAGAGCACAGGAGAGAGATATTAGCCCCCAGAGCACGGGCGAGAGATATTACCCCCGCAGAGCACGGTATAGAGATATTACCCCACACAGCACAGGAGAGAGATATTACCCCCCAGAGCACGGGAAAGAGATATTACCCCCGCAGAGCACAGGAGAGAGATATTACCCTCGCAGAGTACAGGAGAGAGATATTACCCCCGCAGAGCACAGGAGAGAGATATTACCCTGCACAGCACAGGATAGAGATATTACCGCCGCAGAGCACAGGAGAGAGATATTATCCCCGCAGAGCACGGGATAGAGATATTACCCCCGCAGACCACAGGAGAGAGATAGTACCCCCGCAGAGCACAGGAGAGAGATATTACACCTGCAGAGCACAGGAGAGACATTTTACCCCTGCAGTGCACAGGAGAGAGATATTACCCCCGCAGAGCACGGGAGAGAGATATTACCCCTGCAGTGCACAGGAGAGAGATATTACCCCGCACAGCACGGGAGAGAGATATTACCCCCGCAGAGCACGGGAGAGAGATATTACCCCTGCAGTGCACAGGAGAGAGATATTACCCCGCACAGCACAGGAGAGAGATATTACCCCCGCAGAGCACAGGAGAGAGATATTACCCCCCAGAGCACGGGAGAGAGATATTACCCCCGCAGAGCACAGGAGAGAGATATTACCCCCCAGAGCACAGGAGAGAGATATTACCCCTGCAGTGCACAGGAGAGAGATATTACCCCCGCAGAGCACAGGAGAGAGATATTACCCCCCAGAGCACGGGAGAGAGATATTACCCCCGCAGAGCACAGGAGAGAGATATTACCCCACACAGCACAGGAGAGAGATATTACCCCTGCAGTGCACAGGAGAGAGATATTACCCCCGCAGAGCACAGAAGAGAGATATTACCCTGCACAGCACAGGAGAGAGATATTACCCCCGTAGAGCACAGTATAGAGATATTACCCCGCACAGCACAGGAGAGAGATATTACCCCCCAAAGCACGGGAAAGAGATATTACCCCCGCAGAGCACAGGAGAGAGATATTACCCCGCAGAGCATGGGATAGAGATATTACCCCAGCAGAGCACAGGAGACAGATATTACCCCTGCAGTGCACAGGAGAAAGATATTACCCCCGCAGAGCACAGGAGAGAGATATTACCCCACACAGCACAGGAGAGAGATATTACCCCTGCAGTGCACAGGAGAGAGATATTACCCCCTCAGAGCACAGGAGAGAGATATTACCCCCGCAGAGCACAGGAGAGAGATATTACCCCTGCAGTGCACAGGAGAGAGATATTACCCCTGCTGTGCACAGGAGAGAGATATTACCCCCGCAGATCACAGGAGAAAGATATTACCCTGCACAGCACAGGATAGAGATATTAACCCCGCAGAGCACAGGAGAGAGATAGTACCCCCGCAGAGCACAGGAGAGAGATATTACTCCTGCAGTGTACAGGAGAGAGATATTACACCCGCAGAGCACAGGAGAGAGATTTTACCCCTGCAGTGCACAGGAGAGAGATATTACCCCCGCAGAGCACGGGAGAGAGATATTACCCCTGCAGTGCACAGGAGAGAGATATTCCCCCCCACAGCACAGAAGAGAGATATAACTCCCGCAGAGCACAGGAGAGAGATATTACCCCCCAGAGCACGGGAGAGAGATATTACCCCTGCAGAGCACAGGAGAGAGATATTACCCCTGCAGTGCACAGGAGAGAGATATTTCCCCCGCAGAGCACAGGAGAGAGATATTACCCCACACAACACAGGAGAGAGATATTACCCCTGCAGTGCACAGGAGAGAGATATTACCCCCGCAGAGCACAGGAGAGAGATATTACCCTACACAGCACAGGAGAGAGATATTACCCCCGCAGAGCACGGGATAGAGATATTACCCCCGCTGAGCACAGGAGAGAGATATTACCCCCGCAGAACACAGGAGAGATATATTACCCCCGCAGAGCACGGGATAGAGATATTACCCACGCAGAGCACAGAAGAGAGATAGTACCCCTGCAGAGCACAGAAGAGAGATATTACCCCGCAGAGCACGGGATATAGATATTATCCCCGCAGAGCACAGGAGAGAGATATTACCTCTGCAGTGCACAGGAGAGAGATATTACCCCGCACAGCACAGGAGAGAGATATTATCCCCCAGAGCACGGGAGAGAGATATTACCCCCGCAGAGCATGGTATAGAGATATTACCCCGCACAGCACAGGAGAGAGATATTACCCTCCAGAGCACGGGAAAGAGATATTACTCCCCAGAGCACGGGAGAGAGATATTATCCCCCAGAGCACGGGATAGAGATATTACCCCTGCAGAGCACTGGAGAGAGATATTACCCCCGCAGAGCACGGGAGAGAGATATTACCCCCCAGAGCACGGGATAGAGATATTACCCCTGCAGACGAAGGGTGAGTGAACACTGGTGTGACAGAGATATGAGTGTGAGCTAGAGAGCCACCATTTCGGACGTGACTGCCCAATTGATATTCTGTCCGTGTAGCCCGTAAGAACTGAGGAGACAAGAGATGCATATAGGAACTGTACATATTTATCACTGTAATAGTTTAAGAATGTGCTGGAGTGAAGAAGAAGTGTAAATAAAGAGTTTATTTTGCACAATAGATATGGTCTGGCACCCACATTATTGAGACATCTGATTGCATTGCACCACCAAGTTACATCACCTGTGTCCCAACATCTTCACAGAGACTCTATAAAAATAACCTGCAGGTGCGGGGATCCACTGGCAATTTGCGCCCATGCCCATTTGCTAGCCAGGGCTAGAGAAGGAGGTGCACTGCCTAAACAGTGCACCTCAACACTACACACAATGACAGGGGGTTACATGTGTATAGGCCTGTCAATTTTGCTTTACTCTCCTGGGCTTCCCTGCTCTCAAAAGTGCTTAGTGGTTTCCTCTTCTGAGCATTCGTGGTCCAGCACATACGCCAATCTTCACTTTTGTGCTCCATAGCAGTGTACTCCTGGAGTTTCATCACTGAAGACAGCTATGAATACAGATTTTCATTTAACAGAATCAGTCGTACCCGTGTTACATTAAGATTGATATTTATTACAATGTTCATGTAATAGAGACAGCCAGGGGCAGTTCTAGATTTTTTTTTATAGAGGCGTGGGGGATTTAGACCCGCTCCTTTTTCTTACTTCTATCAGTAGTGGGCTTTCTACAACCGCACACTATGTGCAGGTCCTGTCTGGCTGCTCCTATTGATTTGAAAAGAGCAGTCAGGCAGGATTCTCTGTCCGCCAACATGACCATGTGTACAGCGTGCGGCCGCAAAGTTTCCCGGTTGCCCCCCCCCTTCCGATCAGCTACAAAATAAGTAGATAAAAGCAGTATGTTTAACGAAATGACCAAATGAGCAGTATACACAGTCACTAAGGGCCTGATTCATTAAGGAACTTAGGCAAGAAGTTTCATACTTAGTCTCCTGGACAAAACCATGTTAAAATGCAAGGAGTGAAAATTAGTTCTATATTGCTCATAAGTTAAATCATACTTGCCAACTCTCCCGGAATGTCCGGGAGTCTCCCGCATTTCGCGTGAGTCTCACGGACTCCCGGGAGAGCCTAGCAATCTCCCGGATCTGCTCTCTTCCTAGTGAAATGGGCAGAATTGGGTCCAAAACGTCGTGATTCACCAGGAATTGCGGCGTTTGGCCAAAATGACATGATTTTCGGAGCCCCGCTCCCTGCACGGCCACCTTCCCCGGCAGGCTCCCGGATCATACTTGCCATAGGTTGGCAAGTATGAGTTAAATACTGACTGTTTTTTCATGAAGCACGCAAATACTTGATAGCTTATTTGTACACTGAAATTTAAAGTTGATATTTGTGTGCTACATGAAAAAACAGACAGTATTTAACTTATGTGCAAAATAGAAAACTAATTTTCACCCCTTGCATTGTAACATGGTTTTGTCCATAATACTTAAGTAAGATATTTCTTGCCTAAGTTCCTTAATGAATCAGGGCCTAAATCTTTATTCTCCGTTTATTGATTAGTTGTGTAGGGTTGTGTCTTGACCTCTGTTGTAATGAAATTGTACACGGCAAAACCGCAGTTAACTGTAGGGGGTGGGTCAGAAGAGGATTGGCTCTTTACAAGAAAAATTAAATACAAATTATATATATATATAATATATATATATATATATATATATATATATATATATATATACACACACATACTGTATATGCATACACACACAGCGATCAGATACAACTTTAAAACTGGCTGCATAATATTGACCCCTCGAGGTATGAACTGCACACAACCTCTGACGTTAGCAGCAGCTCCATTAAGTACTATAAGTTGTGAGGTGCGGACACTATGATACAGACTTGTTTTTCCAGCACATCCCTCAGATGCTCAATCAGATTGAGATCTGGGGAATTTGGAGGCAAAGTCAACAACTTAAACTCTTTGTCATGTTCCTTAAACCAGTCCTAAACAATTTATTGCAGTGTGACAGGATGTATTATCCTGCTGAAAAAGGCCACAGCCATCAGGGAATACCGTTGCCATGAAGGGGTGTACTTTGTCTGCAACAATGTTTAGGTAGGTGGCATGTGTCAAAATAACATCCACATGAATGTCAGGACCCAAGGTTTCCCAGCAAAACATTGCTCAGTGTATCACATGGCATCTGCTGGCTTTCTTTCTACAGTGCATCATGGTGCCATCACTTTCCCAGGTAAACGACACACCTGTGCCACCCACATGGTGCAAAAGTAAATGTGATTAATTACACCAGGCCACCTTCTTTCATTGCTCCATGGTCCAGTTCTGACACACTGACCAGTCTTTGGCTATGCAGCCCCATAATCAGCAAGCTGAGATGCACTGAGTGTTCTGACACTATTCTATCATAGCCAGCATGAGCTTTTCAGCAATTTATACTACAGTAGCTCTTCTATGGGTTTGGACCAAACAAGTTAGCCTTCGCCCCCCACACGCATCAGTGAGCCTTGGAAGCCCATGACCCTTTTGGTAGGTACTAACCAATGAATAACAGAAACACAAGACCTCCTCTTTTGGAGATACTCTTACCCAATCGTCTAGCCATCGCAATTTGGCTCTTGTCAAAGTTGCTCAGATCCTTACACTTGCCCATTGTTCCTGCTTCCAACACAAGAGCTGACTGTTCACTTGCTGCTTAATATATCCCACCCCTTGAAAGGTTCCATAGTAGTGAGATAATCAATGTTATTCACTTCCTTTGTCAATGGTTTTAAAGTTGTGACTAAGGGTCAGACTGGCCCCCCCGGGGAGCCGGGGTATCCCCCGGTAGGGCCCAACCCTGATCACTCCCATTTTCATTGGTGGGGGATGCGGGTACCTTAAGAAAAATAAAAATAAAAATAGAAAATACTCACGTGATCGTGGCGCCAGCACCCCTCCTCCAGTGCGGAGTGGCGCAGAGAGTAGTCGGCATGAAGACAGAAGACAAGAAGATAAGAAAAGAGAAGAAAGAAGCTGATAGAAAAGATAAGTGAAAAGATAAGTGAAAGAACAGAAGCAAGGGGGAGCAAAGGCAGCATGTCGGAGTGTGAAGGGGAGCAAAAGCAGCATGACAGAGTGTGAAGGGGGAGCAAAGGCAGCATGGCAGAGTGTGAAGGGGGGCCAAAGCAGCCTGGCACAGGGTGATGAAGGGGGGCCAAAGCAGCATGGCAGAGTGTGAAGGGGGGCAAAGCAGCATGGCACAGGGTGATGAAGTGGGGCCACAGCAGCAATGCACAGGGTGATGAAGGGGGGCCAAAGCAGCATGGCAGTGTGTGATGGGGGGCCAAACCAGCATAGCACAGGGTGATGAAGGGGGCCAAGAGAAGGGGGGAGCAAAAGCAGCATGGCACAGGGTGATAAAGGGGGGCCAGAAGAAGGTTGGAGCAAAAGCAGCAGCATGGAGGGCGCAGTGTGATCATAAGGGGGCACAGCATGGTGATGAAGGGGCACAGTAATGTGTGTCGAAGTCAGCAAATTGGATAAAGTCATTTCAATTAAAGTCTAGCAAACTTGGTTGTCTTTGTCTGAAAAGATGCGTACGGTACGCATCGACAAACAAGGGCACGCTACGGCGTGAAAGGGCATACGCATCCACTACACGTGGCAGCAACAGTAATTGGTCTTTTACCATACATTCGCACAAACACGCATACTTATAAAATAGTACACATTAATGGTAGTTGCAACACATAGTCAGTTATGTCGAAATATAGTAGTATTTATATGTTATATCAGAGTTACATGCATATTAGTGAAATACACGGAACGGGTTGAAGGAATAACATCATGAGTGGTATCATAATGAACCTTGTTACATATCCTACTGTTTGGTTCACTCTGCGAGGGAATCGCAGAGTGCATACACAAGTTATGAATGATAGGGAATTATGAACTACTTAAGACTAAGGAATCTTGGCGGGAAGAGCAGAGCATACCCCCTGCAGAGATGACCCCCTCCTTTGGATTCCTTAGTATGAACCAGCCAATGATTGACAACCCCTTGGACATTCCTGAGACCTGGACCAATAGATGCAAGCTATACCATCTTCATTGTATTACTGTATTTGATTGTGTATATAAGCAGCAGCTTGTGATCCAGCATGCAGACATCTTGTCCCCAGACTTCAGGATTGAATGACTGCACTGGATCCAGAGCGCCTGCGATAAGTAACGGCTGTATTTACTATTACTTCGCTTGAGCATATTATTCTACTTATTGCGAATAAATCTTTGTGCTTTGGAAACACAAATCGAGGTTCGACAATCGTTATTGGTTAGCGACAATACGCACATAACAATTTGGGGGCTCGTGAGCTTTGGAGGTTTCGTTGCCGATGATACGCAAGACCAACGGATTTCGGTTCCTCAACAAAGGGTGGAGACGCGTCATAAACAGGTAAGAACGCATGGTGTTCAAAACCTGAATTTTACTCTGTGTTGCGAAACCGAATGTCCGTTTTGCATTATCTAGGGCACGCTAACTAGAACCTAGGGACAAAAGAGAAAACTGTTTCTTTTTTCTGTCATTGTGCATTTTAACTGTCTTGCATTGCTTAGCGTATGTGTATTTCCTGCTGTGCGTACGCGAACTTCCGGTAGACTTGCCACGTGGTTAAACAATCGTTTTGATAGTTATTGTACATGTATAGTATAATTACTTGTGAAAGCCTCTGAGATATTATTACTGTTGTTGGGAACTTTTGATTTTCTGCGCAGAAAAGGTGTATAGTGTGTGATGTTGTAACGTAGATACACTGTTCACTATTCATTGTGCTCAGTTGCTGTCTGACGAGGCGGATTGCCCAACTGAAGGACGGTATACAGGGCAGGTATACCGAATGCGAAAACCGGGTTTTCGCAAAGCGCTACCAATAGATCGCAAGGTTTGCTAATAATTAGTATTGGTAGGCAGTGCGATCTAACCGCATCTTTAGTGCGAATTGGTGAAGCAGCTAGGAGGAATTATATTGGAAAGGCTGGTTGATTGTATTGACTTTGTTCTCCCAGTTATAATAAACTCAGCAGATTTTGTGGTTGAGCCAGGGTATCGAGGAGCTGATAGCCCTTGGGGCCCACAGTGATATTTCTGTATTAGGGATCCTCGCCGGGTGCGAGAAAAGCGAGTGAACGCGGCTAAAGGAAATACGTTCACCGAGCATTAGAGATCTCTAGCTGTGATTGTAGCAACAGAGTTGGTATATTGTGCAACATGGGTGCTAAGCATACGCTAGAGATGGTCGGTGTACTGCCTAAGGAAGGCCCTATTGGTTCAGCGAGGTTTCTCATGTGTAAGAAATATGGTGCATACGCAACTGTGTATTGTGACACGTGGGTCGAGATGACCAAAGCTTGTGATAGGCCTTTCCCAACAATAGGAAGTTTTAATGCAGAGGTACTAAATACTGTAAAAGATAAAGTATGGTTGATCAAGTCAACAAAAAAGAGAAATAGACATAATGATTGTTTAAAATTGTGGCAAATGGAAGGTAACACGTGGCAGAGCAGCGAATGCAAACCGGAAGTAGGCGTGGCGAAAAGCGCGCAAGGCGGATGTAACCGGTGAGAAGTGTGGCGAACTCAGCGCAAGCGCGCCCCCGCAACCTTATGTGGCGGGAGGGGTAAGTACAGCCGTTGTTAAAACTGAAAATAGAAAAATTGCTAAGTTGTATCCTGTTTTAAGCCAGTTTAAATCAAGTGTATCTGAAAGTGAAGATGAACCCACTGTGATTTCAGCCATTGCCCATGCTGTTAGTGTACTAGAGGCTCAGCGCAAGTACGAGAAAATGGCTGAGATAGGTGAGAGTAGCGTGATCACTAGGAGTGAAAGCATTCTAAATCTAGAACCAGCAAATCCTGTAGTGTCCCCTGAAGTCAGTGTACCAGAGGG
Source organism: Mixophyes fleayi (assembly GCF_038048845.1). NCBI lineage: Eukaryota > Metazoa > Chordata > Amphibia > Anura > Limnodynastidae > Mixophyes > Mixophyes fleayi. The sequence continues at coordinate 135,809,582 of NC_134404.1, read as the reverse complement.
TGCGTTCCCGATCCGCACAATATCAGTTCCCAATGGGAAACCGGATAAGGATGGTGTAGTTCCTTTAAGAAATGTTACAATGCATTGTTCCTGGACTAGATCAGAATTACGTTCCATTATGACTGAATTCCCAGATCCTAGAAAAGTTGGCTAAGTGTCAGAAATTTGTTAAAGACTTAGGAAATGGCCACGAACCAACCAATAAGGATTGGCGTATAGTGTTGAGGGCGTGTCTTCCTCCCAATACTAACATACAAAAATTCATTGAAGATTGTTTGTTGGAGGAAGATGACACCTTGACTGATGAGATTAACCAAAAGAATATAGAACAAATTGTCAAACACTTAGCCATCTATTTTCCAGTAGTAGTAAATTGGAGTAAGATTTTCACCATTAAACAAAAGGATAGTGAAACAGCAGCAGATTACTTCACTAGAGCTATAGCAGCGATAACACGGTTTACTGGGATATCCAACATAAGTGAGGACCCACATCACAAAGAGGTAGCTGTAGGGGTACTGATGGATGGCCTTAGAGAAAATTTAAAGACGAGAGTACAAACCACATTACCTAATTGGAGAGGCGTCACGGTAGACTCTCTTAGGGAGTCTGCTGTGGAGCATAACAAAAACCTTTCTAGAAAAAGGGAGGAGAAAAGTGATAGGTTAATGACGGTAAGTATACAGGCTCTAGAAAGGGTGCATACACGACCACCAGCATACAACCCATATAACAAGAAACCTAAAGTGATCAGGTGTTTCAACTGTAACGAGGAAGGACATTACATGAGAGATTGTAAAAAGGAAAGACTCAATACACAGAGGGGTGGGTCACATAGATATCCTCCAAGGAGGGATTTACATAGACTAGAAGACTCACAACTACCCGTGCATATTACGGCGGCAAATGCTGCGCGGGAAATCAATAGTCAGCGGTAGGGGTCAGGTCATACCTGTAGTCTACAGCCAGTGAGGTTAACTGAGAGTCAGAGGGAAGAACCAAAAATGATAGTTGACATAGCTGGTAGGAAACAAACTTTTCTTGTAGATACAGGGGCGGCCCGATCTGTGATAACCTCTCCTTTCAATCTACAGGTGACCAGTAAAACCATTCCAGCTATGGGGGTAACGGGAAAAGTGTTACATTATCCTCTAACTAAGCCTGCTGAAGTTACTATTGGGCCTCTGCATACTAAGCATTCGTTTCTCTTGGCTGCAGCGGCTCCTACTAACTTGCTAGGGAGAGACTTGTTAAGTAAAATGGGATGTGTCATATACTGTACTTCTGATGGTGTGTTCTTAGATATACCGGAGAAGGTCGCACATGAGGTGCATGATATATTGGACACCCCTCAAAGGTTAATGTTACACTCTCCTGTTATAGAACAAAGTCCATCTCAAGTAAAGGGGATGTTGCTGGAAATACCAGGTTCCCTATGGACCAGAGATGGACAGGACACTGGACTGATGGCAAACGTAGCCCCTGTCATGGTCAATCTAAAAAGTGGTAGGATAGCTCCAAAAATCCCACAGTATCCATTAAAACCGGAGGTGGAACTAGGGGTATATCCTGTTATTGAGAGGCTGTTACAACAAGAGATTTTAATTCGTACAGCCAGTACAGCAAATAGTCCCATTTTCCCTGTGAAGAAGAATGGGGGGAGGGGCTATAGATTAGTCCAGGACTTAAGGGGAATTAATAAAGTTGTTGAGAGCCAATTCCCCGTAGTGCCAAATCCAGCTGTCATCCTCATGCAGATTCCACCGTCTGCCAGTCATTTTACTGTCATTGATCTATGTTCTGCTTTCTTCTCAGTCCCTCTTCACCCTGACTGCCAATACCTTTTTGCATTCTCCTACAGGGGAGTGCAATACACATGGACCAGACTACCCCAGGGGTTCATTGACAGCCCCAGTATTTTCTCCCAAGCCTTACATGACTGTTTGCAATCCTTTCAACCCCACAATGGGTCTGTTCTAATTCAATATGTGGACGATTTGTTGTTGTGCTCTGATTCTTTTATGTCATGTTTACATGATACTAAATTGTTGTTGCTTCATCTTTCACAAACAGGGCACAAGGTGGCAAAGGATAAATTACAGCCATGTCAGACTAAGGTCAAATACTTAGTACACTGCCTCACTAAGGGGCTAAGACACCTGACAACCGACAGAATTGAGGCCATACAACACATGACTCTGCCGCAGAGCCAGAAGCAGATTCGTACTTTCTTGGGGATGTGTGGATACTGCAGATCCTGGATCCCAGGTTTTTCTATTCTGGCATTACCATTGCAGGAGCTAGTCTCTTCCTCGAAACCAGAACGTGTTGTACACACAGAAGAGTCAGAGCAAGCGTTCTTTAATCTTAAAGATAGTCTGACTAGAGCACCTGCATTGGGAATACCTGATTATGAAAAGCCTTTTGAGCTATTTTGTACAGAAGCTGATGGTTGTGCAGCAGGTGTCCTCACACAGAAACATTGTGACCCTAGCAGACCCGTAGCATACTACAGTGCACAATTAGACAATGTGGCAAGATCACTCCCAACATGTCTCAGAAGTGTAGCAGCAACGGCTCTTCTGGTGAGTAAGAGCGAGGACGTAGTATTAGGACACAATTCAACTATCTATACACCCCATGCTGTATCAGCTCTGTTAAATTCAGCCCAAACCAGACATGTTTCTTCAGCTAGATTCACAAAGTGGGAACTAGCTCTGATGGCACCCTCAAACATTACCATCAAACGATGTAGCACCTTAAATCCAGCTACATACCTTCCGTATGTGTCTCTAGAGACACAAAGGGTGGGAGGTGAGGAGACCCTGGTTGATGATGAGTTAGGCATGAATACTGACACGCATGATTGTATGGAACACCTGAATCAGACCTTTACTGCAAGGCCCGACATACGTGACACCCCCTTAGAAAATGTAGATTTTACGTTTTATACAGACGGAAGTTGCCATAGACAGACAGAGACAGGAGAGCTATGTACTGGTTACGCTGTTGTAGACGATCAGGATGTGGTAGAAGCTGAACCCCTTGGCCCACCTCACTCAACCCAGGTGGCGGAACAAGTAGAACTAAGGAGAGCATGTGATTTGGCAGAGGGTAAATCAGCCAATATATATACTGACTCTAGGTACGCCTTCGGGGTAGTGCACGATTTTGGGGCCCTTTGGCGTCTTAGAAACTTTACGACAGCAGCAGGTACACCAGTGGCACACTCACAACACATAAAAGGACTTCTGACAGCGATACAGTTACCCAGAACAGTAGCCATCATAAAGTGCAAAGCCCATACCTTTGAAGAAGACCCAATGTCATTGGGCAACAACAGGGCAGACGAAGCTGCTAAATGGGCAGCAGGGCAACCTATGACTGTATCGACCGAGACTATGATGGTTTTTCAGACATTAGACATGCAGAAATTAATTGAAATGCAAGATTTGTGTTCCCTGCAGGAAAAGGCGGTCTGGAAGGCGAAGGGATGTGGTCAAGAGTCCTCAGGACTCTGGAGGGATGGACAAGGTAATCCTGTAGCTCCCCGAACATACTATCCAAGCCTGGCTGAAGCAGCACACGGCCTGACTCACCTGGGTAAAGAAGGTATGTGCAAACTGGTGAGAGCATACTGGTGTGCTCCCGGATTTTCCTCTCAGGCTGGTAAGAAAGCAATGTCATGTCTTACTTGTTTGAGGAAAAATGTTGGGAAAACTATTCCAACTGAGCCATCCCACATCCCTCCTACAGACGGACCTTTCCAGGTAATACAAATTGACTATATCCAATTACCACCGTGCAGGAATTTAAAGTATGTGTTAGTGTGTATTGATGTGTTTTCCGGTTGGGTAGAAGCATATCCGGCAGCCACTAATACTGCTGTGTTCACTGCAAAGAAAATTGTACAAGACTTTGTGTGTAGGTTCGGTATACCTTGAATCATTGAAAGTGATAGGGGTACCCATTTTACTGGTGATATCTTCCAAAATATGTGTAAACTCATGGAAATCAGTAGCAGACTTCACACCCCTTACCGACCACAAGCCAGTGGTAAGGTGGAGAGAGTAAACGGTACTATAAAGAACAAGCTGGGTAAGATAATGGCTGAAACTGGGTTGGCATGGCCTGAGGCTTTGCCGTTGGTCCTCCATAGCATTCGAACCACTCCTAGACCTCCTCTTAATCTGTCCCCCTTTGAGATACTGTTCGGACGACAACCTCATTTGATCGTGAGTCCACAAGACGACTTGAAGTGTAATAATGAAGTGACTGTACAATATCTTATAAGAATGAGTAGACAGCTAAAACAACAACAACAAAAACTAAAAATGCTGTCACCTTGTATGCCAGAGACGAACTGTCATGATGTTGAACCTGGAGACTATGTTATGATCCGCAATTTCTTACGTTCAGGTTGTTTAACAGACCGTTGGGAAGGCCCGTACCAAGTGCTGCTGACCAGTACTACATCACTGAAGGTTGCAGAGAGAGACACTTGGGTCCATTCCACCCACTGCAGGAGAGTCCATAATCCGGAGAAAGTGCAAGATAAAACTGAGACCGACGACATAGATCTGTCACTTGTGAGCCTGTTCCGGGAGATCTAAAGCCTGCAGTCGAGACACCTGAACCAGAGACGTTGCCTCAGAATTATCTTTCCAGCGATGGAGTGGCGGTTTTTGTTTTTCTTTTCTTCCAGGATTTTCCTTGTTTTTACTCTTTCTAGGACATTCTATTTTTGTGAAGGAGAATGGAGGACGGAGGAGAGTTCTGGGAGTGATACGGATAAAATATGGAGGCCGAAGAAAAGTTAATAGGATACTCAGAGCAGCCCATTATCAAACTTGGTCCAGGGGTTATGAAAAGGTCTGCTAGCTCAGGAACTCGGAGGCAGTGTGAGGGGCTATTGTCTGATGAGTATTGTATCTGCAAGTTCTGCGACTCCCTAGTTGTAGAGAGATGCATCCAACGATGCCAGTCCCCCAGTACTCTGAATATAGGCGGGCATCCTTTGGAGGATTATCACTCCCTGGTGGGTAAGGTGCTAAACCAAACCGAGTGTTGGGTGTGCTCTCACGTGCCTCAAGGGCAGCATAATATAGGACTAGTGCCATTCCCTCTAAACATATCTGAAATACTCGAATTGAGGGGTGGGAGGCCCATAGAAGGGAGGTACAATAACACTAGGTCCCCTAGTCTGACGCTTCGACAATACTCCATAGGCAGATCTTTGCTGTGCCTAAACATATCTCATGCAAAGCGCCTGGAGAATTGGGAGGCTGACCTATCAGATCAGATAGGCTCGCCACACTCATTTTAGAGGGAGACTCACAAGGTCACTACTAGGCAGGAATGTTGATGGAAGTCCCAGATTAGGGCGTATAACCAATCATAAGAAGGTATCCATTGGAAAAGTATCTACAGATAAATGTAAAAATGTCATTAATGCCGATACGTGTCTAGAACAAATGGAGACACTGGGCATGGGTAGTTTTATCAAAACTCTGTGTGATATAATTCATGGGCATACTGCTCCTTATGTTCTCCCTGATGATGTGTATATTGTCTGTGGGAGGAAAGCTTATTCCTGGGTGACTCCGAGTTCCAAGGGCTTGTGTTTCTTAGCTAAACTGGTTCCTGAAATCATGACTATTACTCATGAAGAAATGGTTGATATTCACAAGACTACATCACCACCATACATACACACACAGTATGAACACCGTGGCAAGAGAAATATGATTCCTGGTGAGGAACCCATAGCTACAAAATTGATTAGTGAAACTGCTGGTTTCCAAGTTATGGTTGCTCTAGATCTCACCAGGACCGCTCGGGGAACGTTAAACTTTAAATATATCCAAGACCTAGCTAAATTAATAGATAATATCACCGAGATGTACGATGACACTTTCAGGTATACTGGAAGGGAGCTACAAGCGTACAAGAAGGAGTTGGTGCAACATAGATTGGTACTAAATTATCTCACCTCTATTACTGGTGGGTACTGTGTGACACTGGCCACCCAGTTCGGTGTCAAATGTTGCACGTACATTACTAATAATACTGATGACCCTAAAGAGGTTATAGACCGGAAGATGGATGAAATTCTGCAGCTGAAATGGGAATTTCGAAAGAGTCACAATTCTTCGTTATATGAGGTCGGGGAAAACGTGGCGGGTTGGTTCTCGTGGTTGAACCCTGTGAAATGGTTCTCTGGTCTGGGGGAGTGGGTACAGGAAATGGTTGCTAGTGTAGGTAAGCTCCTTCTCCTTATACTGGGTGTCATCTTAGCAATTGGTTTAGTTGTCAAATGTGTTCCTACTGTGTTGAAGTGTGGAAAACGGTCTCATAGGAGTAACACTGAGAAAGAGACTGAAAGGGTGGTACCAGATACCGAGATCATGGTCTGTGAAGAAGTATTGTATAATCCTGAACTTGAAACGGTGATTGGGTGATAGTTTATTACACTATCAAAGGGTGGAGCTGTCGAAGTCAGCAAATTGGATAAAGTCATTTCAATTAAAGTCTAGCAAACTTGGTTGTCTTTGTCTGAAAAGATGCATACGGTACGCATCGACGTACAAGGGCACGCTACGGCGTGAAAGGGCGTACGCATCCACTACACGTGGCAGCAACAGTAATTGGTCTTTTACCATACATTCGCACAAACACGCATACTTATAAAATAGTACACATTAATGGTAGTTGCAACACATAGTCAGTTATGTCGAAATATAGTAGTATTTATATGTTATATCAGAGTTACATGCATATTAGTGAAATACACGGAACGGGTTGAAGGAATAACATCATGAGTGGTATCATAATGAACCTTGTTACATATCCTACTGTTTGGTTCACTCTGCGAGGGAATCGCAGAGTGCATACACAAGTTATGAATGATAGGGAATTATGAACTACTTAAGACTAAGGAATCTTGGCGGGAAGAGCAGAGCATACCCCCTGCAGAGATGACCCCCTCCTTTGGATTCCTTAGTATGAACCAGCCAATGATTGACAACCCCTTGGACATTCCTGAGACCTGGACCAATAGATGCAAGCTATACCATCTTCATTGTATTACTGTATTTGATTGTGTATATAAGCAGCAGCTTGTGATCCAGCATGCAGACATCTTGTCCCCAGACTTCAGGATTGAATGACTGCACTGGATCCAGAGCGCCTGCGATAAGTAACGGCTGTATTTACTATTACTTCGCTTGAGCATATTATTCTACTTATTGCGAATAAATCTTTGTGCTTTGGAAACACAAATCGAGGTTCGACAATCGTTATTGGTTAGCGACAATACGGACATAACATGTGTGTGTGTGATGGCAAAGCGGGCTTGTGGCAATGTAATGTGTGTGAACCCCTCCACATTAATACTGTTCTAACTAAGTCAAGCTGTACTCTAATAAAAACTAGGGATGTGCACCGGCCACTTTTGGTGTCTCGTGTTTTGTGTTTTGGATTTCAAAAATTTTATAACTTGGGAATAATGGGGAAATAACAATGCTCTTAGAAGGACAGAGCACAGGACACAGCACCACTGGACTGAACAGGACACAGCACAGGACCCAGCAGCACCACTGAACTCAGAAGGACAGAGCACAGGACACAGCACCACTGGACTGAGCAGAACACAGCACAGCACAGAACAGCACAGCACAGCACAGCACAGCACGAGATATAGCAGGACAGAGGACCACCTAACACAACCTCCCTCTACCCTGATCAATGCCCGAGTGAAGATGGCGACGGCTAGCGGGGAATTTATAGAATACGAGTATCGCGAGATCCGACAGCGGGATTATGACTCAGAGCCTCGGTTTCAGTTTTGCAATTGGCGGAAATACCCGGATCTGTCTCGGATCAGGCTCGGATAGGCAACGTTCGGGTGGGCTCGGATTTCAGATATCCGAGCCCGCTCATCTCTATTAAAAACAGAGTTGGTCAACCATATGTGGAACTTACATCCTTTTTTTTTAATAGAGAGTACAGCTTGTTGTATTTAGAACAGCATTATTGGTGTATTAGGTGAGTGCAGTGGATCAATGTCTTTTTGTTATAGTCCATTCTCTCTTGTACCCATTTCTAGTTCTGTGCATTAACTATATCCAACTTGTGCCAGGTGATTCCCAAAGTATCTAATAGCTGTTATTGCTCGGGAGACTACTTGCCTTTAAAAGCTAAGTACAGGTAAGCCTCAACCCAGATAAAAAGCATGTCAATGATCCTGCTAAAGTTCAGAATTAACTCATGGCTATATATAGATTGGTATGAGTTAATCAGTTTAACATATATTGCGGTGTGGATGATAACAATAATTTCCGGAATGCCGGAATAATTTAGCTCCCTGCAGCGCCCTCTGCTGCTTGGTGTCTTGAGTGAAGCTTGCTGTGTTTTCTCTCACTATATAGTGCATTCTACAAAAATTACATATGAAACATAGGTATGGCGCTAGTGATCCGATTGATCAGTCTTTCAAGATTTCCAGTGTTCATAGCCATATCATCTCCACGGAATATTCTTCTGGAGATGGCATGCCTATGAACACTGGAAATCTTGTAAGTGCATTTCTTTAGGGGCTGATCACGTATGGAACCACTTGTTGCTGATATAATATATTTGTGTGTTTATTTGCATCTAATAAATACATGTGGTTATGCCAATATTTGCTTTGCAAATCTGTACTTTGATCAGTTTCTGTTCTTTTTATGTTACATCTGTTTACAACGGAGGAAAGAGATCCTCCCTTGTCAATTGAAAGGATCATCATAGAGACTTCAACAGAGGGATACGGAACTTGAAAAGTCTCCCGGGGAAGAGGTTATATCCCTTCTTATAGTTTTCATAGGAACTATTGTAGGAAAATGCCTTTGTTTTGAAAGACTGATCAATAGGATGACTAGCGCTATACCTATGTTTCATATGTAATTTTTGTGCTTTTATTTTGACTCTGTTGTGGATTAGAGTGTTTACATAGGGGCAGCTTGAGGTCCAGATTTGCGTTGTTGCTTATCATCTCTTTGTTTTATTACATATATAGTGCATTCTATTCTGCTACACAGAATATGTTCTCTGTAATATGTGGAACAACTATTCCACATATGATTTTGCATATATATTGTAGTGTGTGTGTTTGTATATATATATATATATATATATATATATATATTTATATATATATATATATATATATATATATATATATATATCTATCTGTATATCATTATAGCTTTATATTCTAGTTATCCTTTCTACCTGCCTGAATGTATGTTGGAATGGAGTGTTGAGTGCATTACCGATCCATTCCGGCTGCTGTTTTATTACATATATAGTGCATTCTATTCTGCTACACAGAATATGTTCTCTGTAATATGTGGAACAACTATTCCACATATGATTTTGCATATATATTGTAGTGTGTGTGTTTGTATATATATATATATATATATATATATATTTATATATATATATATATATATATATATATATATATATATATATATATATATATATATATATATCTGTATATCATTATAGCTTTATATTCTAGTTATCCTTTCTACCTGCCTGAATGTATGTTGGAATGGAGTGTTGAGTGCATTACCGATCCATTCCGGCTGCTGTAATGGAGCTATGAGGATCTTAACCATCCATGCCGGGTGCCGGGATGAGGCTCTGAGCACCTTACCAATCCATTCCGGGTGCCTGAATGGGTCTGCCAGTACCGTAGCCATCTATTCTGGCTGCCGGAATGGAGCTCTGAGGACCTTAACCATCAATTGCGGATGCCAGAATGAAGCTCTGGGAGCCTTAGCCATCCATTCCGACTGCCAGAATGGGTCTACCAGTACCATAGCTATCCATTCCGGGTGCCGAAATGTGTCTGTGAGTACCATAGCTATTCATTCTGAGTCCCAGAATGGGGTTCTGAGTACCTTACAAATCCTATCTGGCTGCCAGAATGGGTCCGCCAGTACATTACCCATCCATTCCGGCTGCCGGAATAGAGCTCCGAGGACCTTAACCATCCATTCCCGCTGCTGGAATGGGGCTCTGAGTATATTAATCATCCATTCCGGAATCCCAGAATGAATGATTAATACAAACAAAGCCTTATTCCGACACCCGGAATGGATTGCTTAAATACTCAGACATCAATTCCGGCACCTGGAATGGTTGGCTAAGATATTGAGACATCCATTCTGTTAGCCGAAATGGATGTCTAAGATACTCAAACATTCATTCCAGCAACCTGAATGGTTGCCTAAGGAAATCTGAGCCCCATTCTGGCAGCCGGAATGGAAGCTAAGGTCCTTGGAGCTCCATTCCGGCAGCTGTTATGGATGTTTAAGGTCTTTGGAGCTCCATTCCAGCAGCCAGAATGGATGGTTAAGATACTCAGAGCCCCATTCTGGCAGCCGGAATGAATGGTTAGGGTACTCTGAGCCCCATTCCGGCACTTGAAATAGTTGTCTAAGATACTTAGAGCCCAATTATGGTAGCTGGGATGGATAACTAAGGTACTCAGGCATCCCTTCCGGCACCTGGAATGAATGTTAAGATACTCAGACATCCATTCCGGCACCCGGAATGGATGGCTAAGAAATCAAGACATCTACTCCGGTAGCCGGAATGAAATGACTAAGGTATTCATACATTCACTCTGGCAGCCGTAATGGATGGCTAAGTTACTCTGAGCCCCAATCCGACTGCCGAAATGGTTGAATAATATACTTAGAACCCCATTCCAGCACCTGGAATAGTTGTCTAGGATACTGAGAGCCCACTTCTGGCATCCAGAATGGATGGCTAAGGTGTTCAGAGCCCCATCTCGGCAGCCGGAATGGATGGTTAAGGTCCTCGGAGCTCCATTCCAGCAGCCGTAATGGATGGGTAAAGCACTCTGAACATACATGCAGGCAGTTTGAAGGGATAACTAAAATATATAGCTATGACATATAGAAATATATATATATATATATATATATATATATATATATATATATATATATATATAAAAGACACCAAGCAGCAGGGGGTGCTCTAGTAAGCTGACTCATTCCGGCGTTCCGGCATTCCGCCACTTTTGGCTTTTACCTAATCCCAAGAGTGTGTGTATTACTTGCAATGTACATTTACTTTGTAGAAAAGAATAACAATAAGTATCAGTACCCACAGCAAAGTGTTAGTGGGGCATGGGATTCTAATAATACATAGAACGCACATTGGGATCAGTCATGACTGTTGAGTTTGCATTTTTTATTCTTATAATAATCTTCGACATGTAGAAGTTTTCATACACAGACACTTGCACAGGTTAAATAGCTGTGGGGAGATTCTTAGACTCCACCTCAGCACTTACCATAGGAAAATGAAGGTGTATCCATCTCTCTCTCGCCCCTCCTTCCAGCTGTCTCACTCCTCTCAATCTATCATTTACTTTCTCAGTCTTTCACACACTGGATGCTCCTTTCACTCTGCTTCGTAGGGCAGTCAGGATGCTTCAATGGTGAGTGCTGTGTTCCATATAGTATAGGGGGCTATAAAGGACTGTTCTTCAACATAGAGACTTTATTAAAGTTCTTTATCTCTGATTAGTTAATCCTTATTTTGTTTTATATCTTTCTTACTATTTATCTGTTGATATGGTAACTTTCTGATGCTAGTACTGTTCTGCTAACTGTGCAGGTAATCTTCATAGGATTATATGAATATTTATTTCTTTTCCACTCGGAAATATATGGAATTCTACCCAGGGACTTTGTAGAATTCAGATTTGAGATTAGCATAAAAGGTTCTGCAGAGTGTCCATTTGACATATAAAAATGTAATATATTTCAGTGGACATGGTGATTTTTTTTTTTTTTTTTTATTATTATTGGGAATCTTAAACCTGATACATTTCTCCAGAATCCAGATTTCTGTTTCTATAATATTACGGTTTTCTATTGTTTTCTCTGAACTGATAAATGTCAGGCTCTACCAGAATATGCAGGTATGTGACAGTTGTTCTTTGGCATTTCTCTTAGCAATGACTTGGAGGTGTCAGAAGTATGCTATTACTTTACATTCCACAGTCCACATGCTCCTAGGCGGGGTAAGAAGTGTGTCAGTGATCTGAGAAGTGGGGTTCCACCTATCATAATTGATGGTGTAGATAGGACTTCCAGTGCAACTGATAGAATAAACAGTACAGTCATTTATTAACTTAGATGATCACTTTGGGTTTAAAGAAAAACATTGATCTGATGACTTTAGCCCTTTGTACAGAGGTTTTCTTCCGTGTTTTGCGTAGAGGTTTAGTGATCCATAGTGGAAATACATAGCTCTGCTCGGTCACGACTGGTGTCTGTGTGTGTGTGTGTGTGTGTGTGTGTGTGTGTGTGTGTGTGTGTTTTCCTTTTGTAGTGAACAAGAATAAATTAATACCGTGGTGTATGGTTAATTGTGTTGATATCATACACATTTATGCCTATAGTGCTAGTCTTCTACATTCAGTTGACAATTGTATAAAAATGGGGCAGGAAATGGAATAATTTATTGTTACAGATTCTCTAACAATTATCACAACATTTGGTTGAAATTCTTATGGCTTCCTAGTAGTGGGGTGTGTGACATGTCTGTTTAATCAGTAACACACTGGGCAACAGTATTAAGACACGAGGCACCCCCACCAAATGCTAATCTGTGATCTAATCTTGCATCCTGGATACAGTTGTATCAATTAAAAGTTACCCCTGTTGCCATCTGCAATTATCTTGCACTCACTGGCTCATTCATGATCGCATCAGTGCTGAAAACTTTACAATTCTAGTTTGCATGCTACTCAATCAGTAATATATAGCGTACAACACAAAGTTACTACATGCAATACAATACAACACATCAGATTTTGCAACATTTAAACTAGTAAATGTAGAATAAATAATGATTTTACCTATGTTTTTTGAAATGTTAGAAAATAAAGATATATCTGCATGTAAATGGGTGTATATTTCTGAATAAACGTGTTTGCATCATTAATAGAAAACACTGCATATATATATATATATATATATATATATATATATATATATATATATATATATATATATATATATATATATAGCTTCATACTGATTAAGCTGTCCAAGGCAGCTGAGTTTTGTTGGGGTGGGGGATGATTAGTGGCAAAATGTAAGGCAGTTATTATAAAATAATGATCTGAATATTGTACTGTTATATAACAGTGGCACAGTGGTTAGAATGGTTGCCCTCTGCACTACTGGAGGTTGGTATTATTTCCAACCCAGAGCACTGTCTTTGTGGAGTTCAAGTGGCTTTACTCTGTTTGCTCCTGTCCAAACACATTACTTGGCTTTTGACTAAATTTGCCCAGGAAATCTGCTTCCTCAGGCCCCACAGCCTTTAATCTGAAAATGCACAATTGGTGCATGCACGCAGTGTGCATGCCCTATCAGACTTGTGTGGGGCCCTAGGAGAGGAGGGGCACTGGCACTCCTCACCTCTGGACTCCATACTAGTACTTCTGCCACTGCTTGGTTTAAAGGCTCCTCATGGAGGTGAGGCTGCACTAACTTGGTGCACCTTAAGCTGACAAATGTGAAGCTCCACTGCTGGGAAAAAAAAGAACAACCCCTAAAATAAACCAAAACAACAAAAAAACCTTGCGGCTACTGCTCTTTGACTTGACTGTCTTTTATAATTTTGCTGGCTTCTATACAATCCCACACCTTCCTGGTTCCTAATATACAGTACAGACCCCACATTCCTGGTGGCTAGTGTACAAAATAAGCACCATATGCCTGGAAACTATAATAAAATCCAGTGGAGATGTTGCCTATAGCAACCAATCAGATTCTAGCTGTCATTTTGTAGAATGTACTAAATAAATAACTATAATCTGATTGGTTACTATAGGCAACATCTCCACTTTTTCAAACTCGCAGTTTAGTTAATCTAGCCCTAAGTGTTCTGTTCATAAACATTTAATAAACAACCTGTATTGATGGTGAACAACAATTCACTTTTACCCTGAATTTCGTGTGATGCATGCACTAACAAACATGAGATATAGCAATCTGAATTTATAGCACATACCATAACCAGTGAGGCAGTGACTACAGACTTAACAATACTCCCAATCAAATGAGTTAGGCGGTCAATGAAATCTGAATCAAAACTAGGTTAAGGACTATGAAAAATCTAAATTTTTAAGATGTACAATTTAATTTATCTTTCTAACAGCTATTGAACTAATTGGCAGTTAATACTAATAATAATTATTTAATGTATAAATACATTTTTATAGTAAAATAAACAATGAAACTGGGGTTGGCCAACCGCTAAAATACTGACAAAAATTAACATAGGATTGGGAGTCTTTGTATATCTACAGTCACTATTACAACTGATACCAAACGTGAGAAAAAGCCTTAGCCTTAAAGTCTTTGGCCTTCTGTCTCTCATGAAAATCTCCGTTCTTATGCCCCTGGGTACCAGAGCTGGATTAAGGCTTTGGGGGGCCCGGGGCACTTCAGACAGGGGGGCCCCTAAGATCTAAAAGATTTGAATATTTGAAGGTATGATGGATGTAATATATATATATATATATATATATATATATATATATATATATATATATATATATATGTGTGTATGTATGTACAGGTACTTGTAAAATGTACAAGCACCTCTGTATAAAACGCATGTAAAATAACGCCATTGGGTATAAGGCTATAAGCATTGACACACCTACATCACCTACAGCCCACAGTATGACACTTACAGCTCTCCCAGAGGGGTTTGTCTAGGTTGTCTGCATAGGACAAATCATTACTTACACAAACTAAAATACTGTACATTAAAACAATCATCAAAAGGTCACATTAAAATGGGTATTGAAACCGCACATTAAAACTATCATTGATACAGCACATTAAAAATACCATTGATAACATACACTAAAACTAACAATTATACCGCAAGCTAAAACTAGCAATGATACAGCACGCTAAAACTAGCAATGATACAGCACGCTAAAACTAGCAATGATACCGCACTTTAAAAATACAATTTATAATGCACATTAAAAATAGCAATGATACCGCACAATTAAACTAACATAAAAATGTTAACGTAACACCAATTTTGACTGTATATGCCTATATTTATATATGTGTGTGTGCAGCTATGTATATATGTACATATCTATGTGTCATATATATATATATATATATATATATATATATAGTGTAATAATCATGCAGGACCCTCTATTTTATTAATCATTATTAAAGTTATTATCGAAGCCTGCCACTTATATTAAAGCCTTAATTAGATGACATAAATATGTGTATATATATATATATATATATATATATATATATATATATATATATATATAAATTATACATAATGTACTACAATTTTATTCAAACTTTAATATAACTATACGGCTTCAGTAATTACTTTAATAAAATATAATCTGCCACTCAATTTGCTCTACCAGCCTAATATTAATGTGTAATGTACATTTATTGAAACACTACTGATAAAATAATTGCCTGATTAAATATGTAAAATGTAGCCAGAATATATATATATATATATATATATATATATATATATATATATATATATATATATATATTGTACTCTTACTGTTATAGGTGGCTACACTTTACATATTTACTCAAGAAATACCCATGTTATTAAGGGTTTTCTATAAATATTTAGTTTTAGTATAATTTTTGGGTCACTCACCTACTGTCTCTCTCTCTCAAGTCTTCATGCAGAGGAGGAGCTGCTGCAGCTGCACATGCGCAGCAGCTCCATTTCGGACATTTTAGGTAGGAGCCGCGGTGCTGCTAAGAAAAGAGTGGGCGCACATCGCACATGCGTCAGCTGTCAGATGGCCACAGTTGCTGTCAGATCAGACAGCAACTGACAGCTGTTTGATACAGCACAGGTAATGCAGGCGTCGGGCCCGCCCGCGGAGACCGCGGAGAGAGGAATGTCTGGTGCAATTGCTGTCAGATTTTAAACTTGAGGGCTTATTGTTTATGTCTACGGAGATTACCAGCAAGGAGACATGCCAAAGACCTGGGTCTTGAAGCCCACGATCAAGTTAGGAAGTTAAGTCCTGTGTGAGAGGTAATTTTCGTGAAGCTTTAGTTTTATCGCTGAAGGAGATAATAGAATAACAACTGCAGCCGGCGGCATCACAGACTGCTTGAGCCTCAGTTCCAAAATAACTTCTAACAAACGGACTGTATTTGTGATCTGTATAGACCTCTGCTAAGTTCCTGAAAAGGGCTATTGGTTATTTCAGTCTCAACCCGTTTTCATGTGGAGTGACACTCAGCAGAGGTAATGCGGGCGGCGGGGGAGCCCCGCCCGCGGAGACTGCGGAGAGAGGGATGTCTGGTGCAATTGCTGTCAGTTGCTGTCAGACAGCAACTGACAGCAGATGAAGTGATACTGGCAGCAGGGAGCCCTCAGAGAAAGGGGGGCCCGAGGCACGTGCCCCCTGTGCCCCCCCCCCCTTATTCCGGCTATGCTGGGTACGGGTGCTAGGTCCTTAGGCTGCTAGAGCTTGAATATGGTTTGTGCTGCATTACATCGCTTTGGTGAAGAAAACAGATAATTAATATGGGTTTAATAAATAATAATTAAACCCATAACAAATTGCACTCCAAACACTAACATTAGACCCTAAATCAAATGATCTTTCTTCAGCCAGCTATGACATAGATAAGAAGTATGTATTTACTGTAGCTTTCTATTAATATTGTGACAATAATAGGGCAGTCTTATATGGGTGACGATAGCTTCAATTACTCTGGCTGCAGGACGATTTAAATGCATCTGGTAGTACCAGCAGGATCATGTGCAGGGCTGCCATCAGGGGGGTACAAGGAATATAGCAGTACAGGACCAAATCAATTCACTGCGGAGGCCCCCTCCACTAATAAAGGGAGGTAGCGGGTGCCATTTCTAGGCAGCAGCTGCTATTGATAAGTGGTGTAGGGAAAAACCTCTACACATAATTAAGGATATTACAGCGGACCGCTTGTAGGCAGCATGTCTGCCTCCACTCCCAAGATGTAGAGGCCCCACAGCTGCTGCCATTTGTCCCTGTCCCAGTCCCCCAGGTGCCCGGCTTCTGGACAGAGAGCCACAACAAGGCAGTAAGGCTCCTTGCAGCATTGCTGACGTCATGTAATTAATACCGTTACAGTGCAATCAATAGAGAGGAGATGGCAGAAGACGCACAGAGGTAAGTAAACTACTGCAGAGGTTAGATGGAACTTTAGAGAATGGGGGCAAATGTTGGGTAGTGAATAATTTAAAAATGAGTATGGAGTGAGAGAAGGAAGGAGGGGGCCCTGCCTGTTACATTTGTATTGGGCCCCGCAGTTTCTGGTGGCAGCCCTGATCATGTGCAATCAAATGAATGAGTCTGTGCAATAAAAGAAACATTACTTTTGCAGATACTAGCTGCAGCACTTTAATTAGCTTGTGCTGATACATATGGATGTTTGAAAACATGATATACTGTATGATCTAGAATCAGGGCTGGCGGAACACGGTAAGCCGGGTGAGCAAGTTGGGGGAGGGGGCAGTGGCATGCCTGAAAGGTGCTCCAGTCCACCGGCACAATAAATAAGATTACTTTCAGCACCATGCACCACTGGCGGCAGCGTCCTCCTCACTAACTGTGAGGCGTGACATCATCACGTCCCAACACTGTCAGTGAGGAACCGCGCAGAGTGGAGCCAGAAGGCTAAACAAAAGAAGGTCATAGAACGAAGGGGCACAGTGTGTTGGAGGGGACTTTTTTTTTTTACTCTTCTGTATTTCTCACCAAATTAATATGCCAAAAATGTAAAATTTTATTACAAAAAAATACATATTCTTTTATATTATTAATATAACAATCAATGTTTGCTGTTTAATGCATTTATATGTATTACTCTCTAAGTTTATTATATGATTTGTATTAAAAGAAGAAAAGCATTATTAAATGAACAAATAATTTATAAAAGAGGAGCGCGCAAATATATTTTCCTGCAGGGTGTTGCCGGACATGCTAGCACCAGCCCTGACTATAATCCCACTACTGGCCTGATCATTCCAATATCACTGCTCTCTAAAAAGCTGACATACATTCATTTAAAGTTTAACAAGTGTATATCTAATCTTTACACTACCATAAAAATCAGTTATTTGAAAGATAAGGACAGGAATTTTGCATTAAAGTAGAACTGTGTTAAGGAAATGTTCTGAAATAAAAAAAATGGTTTGTTTTTTCCTGATTGGCAGAATAGTGACATGCGGGTGTATTTAATGTTAAATGGGGCGAAATCCAAAGGTGGCAATCTATAAGATCTCTATTATGGTTATTACTAAAATTAGTTTTATAGTAGATATATAGCGCCACCAATTCTGCAGCGCTGTACAGAGAATATTTGTCATTCACATCAGTCCCTGACGCATAGGAGCTTACAGTTTAAAATCCTCAACACACACACACACACACACACACACTTTGTCAGCAGCCAATTTATCTGCTAGTTTGCTTTTGAAGTGTGGGACTAAACCAGAGAACTCATGATATTTTGCAGAACAAATATAAATGTTGAAAACCTGATGTTAATTTTTATTTATTCCCCAATCCTGTTCTATATATGAGAGCAGTTAAGGGTGATCTCATACAGGTGCTCTTATGTGCAATTTAATTTTACACTCAAATTCAATTAATTTTCTATTAAATAAGTTTGAACTAAAATATACAACATTTGTGCGACGAGATTGTCTTCTGTATGAGTTTTTCCTAAAATGAAACATTTCAGTTGTCATTTTCATTCTATTATCTAATTAATAGTTGTCTTGCCCAGGACGTCATCAGTGACATCTATCACCTCCTGCCCCTCCCTTATTACATCTCTAGACCTGCAATTAGGTAGAGTTCCATAATCTTGTGACGAGGTTGTCAGTATTAGCAAATTCTTCAGTTGACCTCAAGGGAGTAATGATACCAATAAGAATGCGGAAAAGAGGTATATATTTTACAGTGCAACTTAAAACACACTTTTTTTTATAATACATGTTTTAGAATCAATAAACCAATATGCACATTATCTTAAATGTGCTCATAAGGAGGGCACTTTTATTTTCCTTATATTGACTACTATATAAAAAAAATTGCAACATTTTATAGAAGTTCACATAAGTTGCTCACTAGGAAATGACACTAAGGGCTAGATTTACTAAGCTGCAGGTTTGAAAAAGTGGGGATGTTGCCTATAGCAACCAATCAGATTCCAGCTGTCATTTTGTAGACAGTACTAAATCAATGAAAGCTAGAATCTGATTGGTTGTTATAGGCAACATCCCCACTTTTCAAACCCGCAGCTTAGTAAATCTAGCCCTAAATATGAAAATTACCCAGGAAGTGCACTGGAAAATGCAGTGCAGCCTCTATTGATTACTGGGTCAGCTAGTCTACAATGTTTCCTGGTACTTGTGCACCATCGGGACCTTCTGTTAATATGCAATCTATTGCTCACATTTAAAAAAAAAAAAAATAAGGATAAAGGAACAGATTTGCCAACTCTTCCATTGAATTGACACTAAAAACTATACACAGGTTCTGTTGCTTAATGGATTTAGGGCTTAGCTGGATCCCTCCTGGGAGAAGATACTATGTGCATGGCACTTTTGTCATTCACTGGCAGCCTACAGAAAACTCTTAGTGGAGGAGGGGCATCTAGAGCACCCACGATAATGGTAAATTACAGCCGTGTTTCATTAGGCATTGCTGTGATTGACAGAGATGCATATTAATTGTTATCGCAGTGTATTAATAAATAGACCCCTTAGTGTATCTTGGCTTGATTTATTTAGCCACAAAACCTGTGTAATTTACATGTGTTAGTAATTAATGAGGGTAGTAGGCAAACCTAAGGGAGGAAATTTAATTTAGAGTGATGTGCCACAAAGTGACTTTTGAAAGGTCCGCGAAGGCATTCTGCGGCTATGTATCTATGTTCAGTTTTCATCACAGCATATATAGGTATGCCGAAAAATGAGTGGAGATTCCTTACCATAATGGTAATGTGCGCATTGCCCGGAATTTTATTCCTCCGTAAATTCTGGCTGATGATCACACACATGCTGATGTAGCTATCAGAAAATAGGAAATCAAGTATGCTGACTAATGTAAACCATAAAGCCGATCTAACTCTCTATATGCAGAACAAGAAAAAGGCACAAACAACCAAAGACTGAAATATACATATGTGAAAGGTCAATGCAACACGCATCAATAAGTTATACAGCGTCCCATGGTGAAATATGTTGTGCATGTGTGAAAAGCTCAATCAATGTACCCTCCAATATTTTAGCTAAGACTTTATTAATCCATGAGCATGCATATAACATACAGTTGTATAAATCAAATGCACACATGGAATAAAGTGTAACTCCTGTTATTTACCTCCAAATTTAACCAGCTATTTCACCCTACCACCCAACTCCACTCCCCCTACAAAAAAAAAGCAACACATGAATATGCACAAATTCTTAGGTAAGTTTGTAGGACTGAGAAAACTTCCGTAGAACAGTTTTGAACATTTCACGCATCTCTAGTGCATACATCTCAACTGTCCCGATTCAGCTGGGATCCTGGATTTACATTAAGGGATCTATTTATTGATACCCCACCAATAGCAATAGTTTCTATTTCTGAGTA
The DNA here is from genome assembly GCF_038048845.1 of Mixophyes fleayi. Lineage (NCBI taxonomy): Eukaryota > Metazoa > Chordata > Amphibia > Anura > Limnodynastidae > Mixophyes > Mixophyes fleayi. The sequence goes on along the minus strand of NC_134404.1, from coordinate 135,788,806 downwards.
CCACAGTGATAGAAAATCATTTTTTGGGCAATTTATTAAGACAAATGTCACCTTAGCAGCTGAGTGATGCTCAGCTCCCCAGTGATACTGGCATGCTTGAGCCATCTTGGACATGCAAACTGGAGCTGAAAGCCTGGATAGGCTTTGATTTCCAGATTCTATTTAAAGAACATAAAATAGAGAATAAACCCCCAAATATGTTAGGATGGCGATCAAAATTGGAGGAAAGAAGCAGGGTGACTTAGTGGTTAGCACTTCTGCCTCACTGCACTGGGGTCATAAGTTCAATTCCCGACCATTGCCTTATCTGTGTGGAGTTTGTATATATTCCCCATGTTTGCGTGAGTTTCCTCCAGGTGCTCCGGTTTCCTCCCACACTCCAGAAACATACTAGTAGATTAATTGGCTACTATTAAATTGCCCTTAGTCTCTCTCGGTCTGTGTTTGTTAGGGGATTTAGATTGTAAGGTCCAATGAGGCAGGGACTGATGTGAATACATTCTCTGTACAGCGCTGCAGAATTAGTGGCGCTATATAAATGATGATGATGACAGCATCTTTGCATGGGAAAGCTTTGCAGAATGTCTGCTGTGATGGTCTTCTGCCTGTAATAACCTTTACTGGCCAGGGACTTTAGTGAATTAGGGATAAACCCTAAATCCTTGAGAAAAAAAATGTTTAGCTACATTTGGGACTTTAGCTCTCTACACCCCTAAATATATAAATTTCAACAACTGGAGTGACAGAAATTGAAGCAATTGGTTCATTCTCTTCCTGATCTGTTACTCTACCCTTTGGCTGGCACTGAAATACTGGATTCATTTATGGTGGAGACCATGGGAGCATGCATTGGCTATTTAAACATAATATTAAAATCTCTATCATTTACTGATTTACTATAACTCTAAAATTATGTTTACACATGTATTATGTGAGTATAATAAAAGCTCACAATGGTGAATCTTTAAAGAGCAATGCGAGTCATTAGCTAAAGTGTAAAGCTGCAATTCTATTGTGACAGCACTTTAGTTGTTTACTTTTCAGTTATAAATTCCTGAACACTTTTTTTTTTTTTCCTTCCATTAAAACCTCTCAATACTCTCTTTGGCTCCTGTAGAGATCTGAAATCGCTGTCTGGTAGGAGGGTTTGTGGTGAGGGAGATGTTGCTGTGTGTCATACTCTGTTTCTACACAATTTTAATACCTAGACCCCAATCATTATGCATTGCTGCAAATTGCAGTAATGCATAATGATGCACCCAAGTAATCATCATGCCATATCCCCCCTCCAGCACAAAGTCTTTTTACTATTTTACAGCAGTCAATGGAGGAAGTTCTATGGTTATAGCACTTCCACGGGTGAGGGTTCCAGTGAAGCTATCGAGGCTTAAGCTGGATCCCCTAGAAAATGACAAATAACGAGATGGCGTTACCTTGCTGCAAAAATCTAAGCTTTTCAAAGCTTTTTGCATTGCAGAACTTCACAGTCCCCATATTAATCTATGGGGACTGGATTAAGAAACATTAAATGGATTATGGAACCATTCATAAATTATGCAATGGCCATTTTACAGAGAAAACGGCTTTTTTCTCTGTTTTAATGGCTGATCACACTTTAATACATCCCTCTGGGTCTGTATGGGGACTGGAGAGTAAATGCATGCAAGAAAGAAAACACTGTGCAGGTTTAAAGGTAAATTTATTATTTTTGGCTTGAATTGACCTTTAAGAATTAAAAAAACTAGAGGGTCTATTTAACAAACTAGGATAGCCCAAAAATCCAAATAAAATAGATGTTTTCTCCAGAGAATGGTTGTCACAATTAATTTAACCAACTTTTCGTTTGGTTACTGCTGTCCCCACAGAACCCTATGGGGACTGCAATGTTATTAATTTATCAATTGCATTGCTTTTCTCTGCAAATGAACGCATCTCAGGATGTCATTAACGTACCTGTCCCTATGGGGTTCAGTGAAGTCGGAAAGGGTTCGCTTGATCCCCCGCTGGGACAGATCACTATGCACATGACACGAACGTTAGCCGCGCATCCGCATTTTACTCCCTGCATTCACCTGCAGGTCTAGGTTACCAGTTAAGAGTTAAAACACTTAATGGAATAGGGGGGGGGGTCTTTGCCAAGGCTCCCAGTGTAAATATTTTTAAAGATTTTTCTGTGCCTCTGTTGTCTTCATCCCTCCCCAATTAGTTAGCAGCACTTCCTCGTTTGCACAATACCTTGACAGTTAGTTCCAGTGTGTTTGCATATTCAGATGTTTCCATGTAATCATGTGAATATAGACAATTAGGAGTTGACTGAAGAATCGAGACTATGCAGCAATAACATTCCTTGGTTAAGAGAAATTTGATATTTGAAACTTGTCTCATAAAGATGCATTGTTGTATCAAACAGGTGCACTTGCTCACATACACTCGCACATATTATTATTATATCAATGTCAATAGTCAATCAGATTTCTTCTCGGAATGTCCAGGAAGCTCCAGAATTTTTTTTTTTTTTTTTTTTAAGTGGGGTCCTGCACTCATTGCAAGAAGTTGCATTGCACCACAGGGGGCTAGAGGATGTCACCACTCTCCTCTCCCCACTTGCCACCTTACCAACCCTTTGGGATCTCCCAGAGGGGAGATTTGAAAAGTTGGAATGTTTAAATATTTACCCAACAGTAGGCAAATGGTGGGGTCAATGCAGTTCTATTCTGCGTATGATCATGGGAAAGCCCCACACTGGTTTAACTAGATTTGCTGGTTAGGTTACAGCTTGTGCAGCAGATCTTGATACTGATGAAAGATCAGCTTAAGAGTCTCATTGTGTTTAGACCTCGACATTGGTGCTTTATATAAAAAGAGTAAAGTGACCTAAAGAATATGTCTGAAGAACCAATTATTTTCTGTTAATTAATACTGATAAAGGCAGTTGTACCTTTGAGAATTCCACTGGCCTTTATTTGCTGAATTAAGACTTCAAGTAACGCAAGACCCAGTAAAAGGATGATTTCATATTATTAAAAAAAAAAAACAGACCAAAAGTTTTTTAGTTTATATATGGAGAATGCAGAAAGAATGTGCTGAGGGAGCATAGGAAATGAGTACAGATGTCCTAGGTATTATAATGCTGGAGAGTCAGGGAATATTTCCTGTTTTCAGCATAACAGCACTTTTTATTTCTGAATACTTGGATATGCTACTTAAAAACTACTTGGTACTTTTATAAAAATGTATTTGGCAAGGAAGTATTCTATTTTATTTTCCCCCCACTTCTTTTTGTACCATATTTCACAACTATCATGTGACCTTTTCTGTTTCCTTACGCTTCCCTGGAAAAATTGTTGAAATATTTATGTCATAGGTGTGCAAAAAAACAAATAAGGGCAATAATTAAACTACGTACACAGAAATGTTGCTGCCTTAAACCCAGGGCCAGCCAGTCAGTTAAATTAGGGGATATAGATCCTGATAAACCCCTTATGCTGTAGGCTAGTTACTAGTACCATAGTAATCTTATTCCATAATAAGGGACATTTGCGACACTGGAACCCTAGTACATTCATATTGTATGCTGAAAGCTACTGTTGTAGAAACCTTTTCAAAGAAATCCTGATAATCCACATACCTGAGAAGGATGTATTCTAAGGAAGTAACTATTCAAAGTTAAACATTTTCAGAGGCAATAAATGGAACATTTGGGAACCCTCATAAAAGCAAGTCCAGCATTAAAGGCTCATTTTAACAGAGCATTATAAGTGCGTTCATTAATGAGTGACAACGCTTCTCTGTAGCATAGTGTACTATGTACTTAATAAGTGTTCCCCTTAGAATGTTTCTGAATGTTGACATTGATGCAGAATGAATGACAGAAGGTAAGCATGCATGTGTAAGGGTTTAATTGCTTGTATTATATATCATTTTGACATGGGCTATCAGTGTCAAAGCATATTTTAATAGACTTTAAAATCATAAATGCTGCGAAAATGTGAGGTTTTGCAAGCGGGATTTAGGACTTCTCCCTAATTACCAAAGCCACCCTCCTGGTGATCACTATCACTGCTGGGCTCCCTGCGATGCTTCCCCATGCAAAGTATAGTGAAGCCTATTTAGCAAGGACAGCAGCTGTATAAATACTGTCACTGCCTTCAATAGCTAGCGCCAGTTTGTGTTTTGTTATTTTTATAATATATATATATATATATATATATATATATATATATATATATATATTTTTTTTTTTTTTTACATTTTGGTAAATTGCCTTAGAATTTTTTTTTCTATTGTTGGGACATGGATCTTGGTAAATTAACTCCTTAAGATTAATGCATGTGTGTATGATGCCCACACATTAAGTAATGCTCTGCAGTTTAACTCTGTAAGTGTTCTGTGCTGTTAGGCACTGTGCAATTTATGTTATTAATTTATGATCTGTACGCTTGTTGGTCTCAATGCCCTTTGCTTATTCTTTTAAATCTTTGTTGTATTGTGTTTTTGTTTTTTATAATACATGTAGAGGTTTAGATATATCTAATTTTTTCATGTAAATCTAAAGGCTGGTAGATAGTCGAGGACTAATGTATTGCAAATAATAAATATAAAATACTTGAATTTTTTAACAAGTTATTCTGCAAAATACACTGCTAATTCTTGTCTAGAGATTGGGATTTGCTCCTTATAACCAATAGTTTTGTTTATTATAAAAGTACAAAATAATTTGATTTATAAGGTACATGTTAAATTACCCTGTTTTACAAAATTATACATAGCAGAGCAATATTATATTATATAATTTAAGAGTATCTAAGGCTATTTAATACAAACATACATATATCTTCAGTACTGTTACACGTGTGTCCTGCTGCCAGACAGTCCTCACAAAGCACAGTTTGATTCCCATGTCCTATTCCCTTCCCGTTAACCAGCATTTACTGCTCACAGAGGAGAAAGACGCCTTTCATTGCAAAGCCCCATTTAATTGCCTCGAAACTGAAGAGGCTTCTCTGTAATGTAAACGTGCCGGGCAGGGTGTGTGAGAGGCGTCCTGAAGGTGATTTGAATCATGTTAACCTCTCGAGTCTCTATCCACACAGGAGCAGGAGGTTGATAAGTGTACTATTCAGTCCTAAACGTAAACACCAAACATACTCTTCCATCCCCCAACTCTTCTCCTTGTGTCTTTTCTTTAAATATATTTTATTGCATTATAGAAATAAATTATGGCGAAAGGTGTACCTAAAAGAGAAGGGAGGGGATGACTCAGCTAGGTGCAATGATAAATATACTAAACATTTAATTTCTTTAACAAGTTCATACAAATCAAAAAAGAAAAAGAACCGTTTATAACAGAATATGTACTTGAAATCCAGTTATATTCATACTGATGAAGGCAAAATAAAACAGAAAAACTAGAGGAAGTTTACGAAGTCCAAGGATAGGAACGATGGGGGGAGAAAGGGGAGGGGGAGAAGATGGGGATATTAGTAAGGGAGAGTTTTGGTTTGGAATCCACTTAGAACGTCATTGGTTCAAACAAACTTGCGTTTTGCTTTGTCTGTACGAAATCATTAAGGCTTGTGTGGGGCCCTCAGTAGAAAAGTCAGACAGACCATGTGCTAAGAAACTTACGCTTATTGTGCCTAAAATCTTAAGGAAATAAGTACAAGAAGGTCATCTCTTGATCTATCAATGGGTTATATTTTGATGGTTACCGCAGTACTCATAGATCTCTGAGGACTGTGATGTGACCAATTTTTCAAGTGTTAGCTTTTTGCCACAAAGGAATGTCTTCTCAGGATGATGATGGCTTACCTGGTCAATTTGTTCCAGTGAAGTCGGAAAAAATATGCTTTATCTGGGCATGCACATTTCACTTCCTCCATTCGCAGACAAAATTAGGCTGCCGGTGGAGAGTATAAATACTTAGAGACAAGGAGGGTCTTTTCCAAGGGCTCCCAGAGCAGCCCCGGGAAGGTAAATAGCTTTGTTACTGCTTTATGATTGTTACCAGTTGCTGAATAATAAATATACCCTATAATGTACAGTACTTCTCAAAATGAACAATGATTTGTGGAAATTGAGTAATAAAATGTCAGCTCCCCCGGTAATACTGGCTGGCAGCGGTAAGAGGAGAGAACTTGCCAAGTCAGTCATGGGACCCTCTACGCATGCATGAGCTGGCATGTTGGCTTAGGCATGCGCGCTAAAACTGTTAAAGGAAAATAATAATAAGAAAAAAAATAAGAAAAAAATCTTTAATTTACTAATAAAGCATTTTTTCCTGTGCGCTCCCTGGTCTAACACCATCCTGACATGTCATTAGGGATCGGAAGACAGTATTTGGATTTGAAAAGTGAAAGTGTGCCCAGAGTGTCTGTCTATCTTTATTGCCACTGGGTATGCAGCAGTTGATAATTGGCTGAGAATAAATTATTTGAAGTATAATTTACAATATAATGTGAATAAGTCCAAGTATTTTTACAGGCATGTATAATATATAATGCACTATGTTCTAAAAAGTTGCACCCTAAATAGATTAGGGGGAGACAAATAGCCGGTGACCAGTTAATATAGAGCTTTATATGTAGAAAAGGGATGTGGTTGAAAAGTGGACAGTGAAAATGTGTACAGCGAAAATGTCTTCAATAAAAATGTATACAGTCATAATGTTGACAGTTATAAGGTTGACGGTCATAATGTCTACATGTTCAGAAGGTCGACACAGTTAAAATGTCAACATGCAAAATGTGTACAGGGTTATAAAGCCGACATCCAAACTGTCGACATAAATCCCTAGATTTAAAACGGCAATACATGAAAAAGGCTTTGCCAGCCTAGTGCTGGTAATAGTAAGAGCTCTGATATGCCGTAAGAGCTCATTTGTGCTGGGAACTCTTAAGAGCTAATATTGAGTAGCATTTGAGCGTTTTTTTTTATTTTACCAAGGTAAGAATCCTTGGATTTATTACAGAAGAAGACCCTGGATGTAGGTGAGAAATAAAGAGGGTGAATGAGGATGGTGTAGGGGTGTTTTTATTTCAATTTAAATAATTTTTACACTTACTGGTTTTTTTTCATTTCTCCTTGGTGCACTACAGGTCCGAAGTGGGTCCTGGGAGCCAGGCATGCTGAAACTTTTGGTCCCCTAAGTACCAGCAGGCTCTGGCAGCCATGGGCATGCTGGTGATTGTAGTTATGCAAGCGTCAGCATGTCCAAACATTTTATGGCAGCCTGTGAATGCTAAGACCTGTAGTGCACCACTGCCAAAATTGATTTTTACTATCAAATAATTATTATTACACTACACCCACAGCGCCAAGGGTGTAGGAAAAGCCCTAGTGCTATCTGCACTGCGCTGGTTAAACCTGAGGGGATGGGAGATTCCTCTTTTTTTTTTTTTTTTTTGCAGGCCCGATCTCCCTAAGAAGTCCAGCCCCGTACTGACCAGCTTAGGGCTGGTTTGGCATTATGGCAGGGGGATCCCACACTGCAGGTTTTCTTGCTGTAGTGGCACCGACACAGGATTGCAAAGCCTAGAGCTGGTAATATTAAAATCGCCAGAAAACCACAATTTTGCCCCCTCCCCAACTTTAGTGCTGCCAGTCTAGACTGGTATTAGTAGAGTTGGTCAAGCTATTTGGTGTGTGGGTGGAGGGGGCACAACATATATATATTTTTTATTTCATGTATTGCCGTTTTAAATCTAGTAATATGTCGACAGTGTGACTATCGACTTTACAACCCTGTATACATTTTACATGTCTACATTTTAACTGTTGACCTTCTGAACATGTACATCTTATAACTGTCTTGACTTTATAACTCTGTCGAGCTTATGACTGCAGGGGCGCACGCAGGATTGTCAGGGGGGGGTTCCCCCCCAAAAAAAACACACGAGAGAGAGCAGCGCTGTCCTATACAGCAGCCGCGGCGCTGTCAAAGAAGCGTCCGCGGCGGTGCTGTATATAATACAGCACCGTCGCGGACGCTTCTTTGACAGCGCCGCGGCTGCTGTATAGGACAGTGCCGCTATGGTAAGTTAGCGCAGAGGGGGTTTCTGGAGACTCGGAAACCCCCCCTGCGTGCGCCACTGGACTACACAATTTCACTGTTGACTTTTCATACCCAATCCATAGAAAATTATAATACTGTGCTCATATGATGCACGGAGAGCTCAATGATATTTAGCAAGACGCAGAGATTTTCTTATAGGACTTTTATGGAAATATGTTTAGATTTACTAAAGTAATAAATGGACAGTCATATGCTGCTTCTTTTCTTTGTTCTCAGGTATGCATTACTTTTTCACTTGCTACTTATTTGAAAAATAAAAAGGCAAATATAATAGTGTTGTGTCTTCTGTTTCCAGGAAAAAGAAAGTCTACAAAAGCTTGTGCATCTGCTTCTGTGTGGTGGTCACATTGACCATCTTTCAGAGGGGAACATCCCCCAGTCTTCCTTTCACTCAAAAAAGTATGGATACTGAAGAGCTTATGAGTGCTGTGAAAAGAGACACTTATCCTGTACCAGAAAGCTTTTGGTTAACCAAAAAAGAGGTACAGATGGACACAAATTCTATTGATAATACTACTGAATGGGATGTAAACTCCATCAACTGCACTGCCAACTTGAACATCACCAAGCTGGACTGGTTCAAGGCTCTGGAACCCAACTTTCAACAATTCCTCCTTTATCGGCACTGTCGTTACTTCCCCATGATTATTAATAACCCACAGAAGTGCAGTGGTGACATTGATTTGCTAATTGTGGTAAAGTCAATAATCACGCAGCATGACCGCAGGGATGTGATCCGTAAAACCTGGGGAAAAGAGAAAAAGTTGAATGGCAAAAAAATAAGAACACTGTTTCTTCTGGGGACAGCTATGAAAGAAGAGGAACGAGCCAATTACCAAAAACTACTGGACTTTGAAAACCAAATCTATGGAGATATACTTCAGTGGAATTTTCTTGATTCCTTTTTTAACTTGACTCTTAAGGAAGTTCATTTTCTGAAGTGGATGACCATCTACTGTCATAGGGTAACCTACATCTTTAAAGGGGATGATGATGTATTTGTCAGCCCCAATAATGTCTTGGACTTTCTGGAAGGCAAACAGTCACCTGACCTCTTTGTAGGTGATGTGCTCTACAAAGCTCGACCCATCCGTAAGAAAGAAAATAAGTATTATATCCCAGCCTCCTTGTATAACAAAACGAACTATCCCCCATATGCAGGTGGTGGTGGCTTCATTATGGCAGGTTCTTTGGTCAAAGCATTATATAAAGCTTCAGAGACATTGGATCTTTATCCTATTGATGACGTTTTCCTAGGGATGTGCCTCGAAGTTATCAAGGTCAATCCTATAATGCATGAAGGGTTTAAAACCTTTGGCCTTGTAAAAAACAAGAAAAGCAAGATGAACAAAGATCCATGCTTCTTTCGAAGTGTGATGGTTGTACACAAACTGCTCCCTGCTGAACTCCTGCACATGTGGGAACTTGTACATAGTAACTTGACCTGTTCCCGGAAAATTGAGATCCTTTAGTGCGTGTACCAAAGGACCTGTAAAACGTCAGGATAGAAAAATCCCAGATTTATTATATTGTATTTTATTACAACTGTTTCCCTGACAGGTTTCGGGAGCAAACATTTGTCCTAAAAGCATTTGTTTTGTAAGTTTATGTATATATGGCTAATAGAATCTTGTGACTTTGTGTTAAGGGATTTTAATGAAATTCATCCAGGTACAATATGCTAAATTATGTCACCATTAATGAAAGCTTGTTTTCAGCATAGATTCTTTTATGCTGTGCTGTACATTATGTGGAGGAGGCTCTATTATAAGTTGAACTTTTATTACTATGGAGCCTTATATGGTACAAACAGATGCTCAGTTCAAACAACATTTTCTTAAAGCTTTCAACTTGAATATAAGCTCAACACTAGGTGTGTCTTTAACACGGAGTCAAGCCATGCAGCTTTCCTGATCGCAATGATCTACAACGGAGCAGTATAGCTGGTGGCCCACAGGCTGGGCATAGCCCTCTACAAAAGCGGGCAAATATATTTCATAATTATGAGCTCCAGGACTTCCAAAATCTTAGAACCAGTTTGTTTTTCTACTATTTATACTCAAGCAAGGGGAGGTAATTTGTTGGTGTTTGTTTGTTTGTTTGTTTTAAGATGTTTTTGAAAATTATATTAATTTATAAAAGCAAAGATTAAATTAATGTGCACCAACACAATGTTTTTAAATAGTGAAATCAATGGTGTAAAATAATGCTGTACTTTGTAATGCTAAAATACATGACTACTTTCCTAATCACAACTAAGTGGTATACACACACACACAATTTTTTTTTTTAATCCAGCACAAAAATAGAGCGCCTTTACTGTAGTAAAAGGTAGGATGGTAGCACCATTGTGAATGAGTGCCTATTTGTGCATTGCATTCACATGTTATGGTGTGTGTCTAAAAATGTTCTCATTTGTATTGTATTCTCTATAGAAAATAGTTCTTCAATGGTAGTTGCACTTCTATGTATGCAGACTTTTGAAGGACTTTCTTAGTATGTGGACACACATAGTTTATCTTTCAGAATGTGTACTTTATCTATCTGAACATAAAAGGCAGTATGAGCGCTGAGTCACATGAGAACTGATAAACTTTATGAATACTCTCTACATAAGCACCTAAAGAATAACCATTGCTTGGTGAGTCACTGAGCGTGTTCCCAGAGTAAACATGCACACCAGCAGTATGCCACTGTATAGCTGCAGAGCACATCATCAACATGCAGCTTGGGATAACCTCAAGATGAAATAAGTAATGCAACATTTATAGGACACTTTAGTGGCCAAAATGAATGGAGGGGGTGATCTATATAATAAAATAATTTTGTACGCAATTATTTGTAGCTGTAAAAGGATGTCTTTGTACTGTGTTTAGGTCTATTTATCATAGGGGGAAGAACCCTAAATCCAATGCAAACAGATGTTTTCATCACCAAAGATTAACCAAGCACCGAAGCCAGCAATAGCTATCGACTGGTATCGCCGGTGATAGAAACCTAAAATTTGACGGCAGACTTGGCTCCCCCTTGATCTATTACTTTAATCACCCAGTCAAAAAAGTCATTAAGATTTGTTTGACATGATCTCCCACCCCCAGTAAATCCATGCTGTGTGGGATCCTGTACGTTATTGGATTTGAGATATTGTACAATTCTCTTTCTTTTAAGAGTGTTTAAATCAATTTCCCTACTACTGATGTAAGGCTCAGTGGTTGGTAGTTGCCTCTTCCTTGTTTCCACTTTTGTGCAGTGAGACTACATTCACTCTTTTGCAGTCCTCTGGAATTACTCCTGTAGATAGTGACTGGTTGAATAATCCTGATAATGGTGTTACCAGCACCTCTTTAAGCTCTTTTAATATCCTTGTATGTATCCCATCTGGCCACATTGATCTATCCACTTTCAGCTTTGAGAGTTCTGTTAGGACTTTCTCTTCTGTAAATGTACTTGTATCTACCTCATTTTTATGAATATACCTGCAACTTAACTGTGGCCCCTTCCCCCTCTATTTCTGAAGTGAGTACTGAGCAAAAACAATTAAGATGATCTGCTATTACCTTGTCTCCCTCAACAAGACTCTTTAGTCTTACTATTTCTCCTTGTACTTATATACCTAAAAAAAAGTTTTGCGCCATTTACCTATTGACTTGGCCATTTTCTCTTCAACTTGTACCTTTGTATGTCTGATTATCTTCCTAGCCTTCTTCTGTCTTTGTCTTCATTAGTCTGAGTCTGCTTATATATCCTGAAGGACATCTTTCTTGCTTTCATAATTATTGCTTTTGCAAACCACACTGACTTCCTTTTCCTTTGTGCGTTTCCTAACCCTTTTGATACAAAGGTCTCTTGCTTTTAGTATTGCACTTTTTAATGTTTCCCACTTCTCCTGTACTCCTTTCAAGTTTCTCCACTCTAGCAAAGAATCCCATTCACATATTTCCATCTCTACGGAGTCTGCCTTACTAAAATCTAACACCTTTTCTCTGGTATGAGTCGGTTGCCTTATCGCTTTGCCGGGAGAGTCTTTGCAGATTGACACATACATGAGCCGCCTTACCACACTGAGCATGTGCGAGGTAACTGAAAGACCTGGGGGTAAATGTATCAAGCTAAGAGTTTTCCGGTGGGTTTGAAAAGTGGAGATGTTGCCTATAGCAACCAATCAGATTCTAGCTGTCATTTTGTAGAATGTACTAAATAAATGATAGCTGGAATCTGATTGGTTTTTCAAACCCGCCGGAAAACTCTCAGCTTGATACATTTACCCCCTGGTTTGGCCTTTCAGTTCCACTTACTTAATTTAAAAAAAAAAATTGCTCAGCTGCAGATAAATTTCTTTGATAAATTGGGTTAAACCAGATTTTCTATTACTACGATAAGCAGCAATAAAGCATCTATCACCTCAGGATAATAAATAGACCACTAATCTTGAGATTACAATTTCGCAAGAAACTTGAAATTCATTGATAAAAGAGATCATAGTGCAACAGTCTAATAAACCTGTAAAATACAAACAATGCCTGTTTTATATAAATATTCTGCAGGGTTAAAACCACTTCCCTAATTCCAGTTTCAGTTGCTTCTTAGCGATAACAAAAACAGCCTACCAAGTGTAACTTTTGAGATGCCCAAAGCTTGAATCTGACATTGCTGCGTGCGCTCAAGCTTGGCACTCCCTTATTGTACATTGACTACATGAATGTGCCCAGCGCCCTTCCCATTCTGCCTATGAAAGCGTAGGCTGTAGTAAGAGGAATTGAATGTTGCTGTGTTCACTGGCATAAGGTCTGGTTCTGGGCATGCGCAGAGCCATTTTACACAAAATACAGTGAATATCTGCATCTACGCTCCTTAATGAATTAATCCCGTAGTGTTTTGCAAATGTTATGTTGCTCTTCTGCCGCGTGTCACAAGATCAGGTTACGGATGCTATCTCCTGGGGTAGATAGAGCACTATTCCACAGAGCAGCCATAAAAAGTCACAGCAGTCCAATGTCCTGGTACAATTAGCCACAGCTTGCTTTATTCAAGAAGAAAAACAAAATAAAATAGCAAAATAAATCCTGGACTGTTTGGATCTAACTAATATTTTTGACAATTGCTATCTAAGTGTGGAAGGACCTAATTTCCATCTCACAAGCAAACAGCAGATGGTAAGTTTAGTTCGCTGAATATTCCATCCTCTTTTCCCAGGTAAGGAGAGATTGTTATTGAGCAAACCGACAGCCTTTTAAACTATAACTTGCAGGTTGCAAATATTAATTGGTCTACTGTCTGACTGGCAGATCACAAGACTCAAAATGGGCCTAATAAATGAAGGCCCTTCTTCTCTCTCCATTCACTCCACAAAACCATTGATCTTTCCAAAATCAACAAATTTCCCTTTAGTTCAAAACACTTAAGTCAGAACCTTGGACTTACATACAGTCCATCACTCATTTTGCCAGTATTTCTGTCCCACAAAATAAATAATAATTAATTAAATGAAATTGATCTTATAAAAAAAATGGGCAATTTAAAGACATCTAGGAAATATATATAGAAATAGATTGACGGGGGAAAGTGATATAATAAATGTAAGAAATTGAAACCAATAAATTCTATTCAGAACATAAGATCGAGAAAGGTGAAGTGACAGGCAGAGCAGTATAGCGAGAGAGAAAACACGAGAGGGACAATCAGGTTCTGATAAAGTAAAAGTAGATAAGTGAGTGAAGTGCAGCTGAGAGAAGAAGAAATAGTAGAGAGCAATGGACAGCAGCAAACAGGTCATAGGCCACCAGGACAGCAGGAAGGACTACAGCCACAACCGTTTCAGTGTCCATCGTGAAAGTTAAGTCTGCTGGCTACCGCTCTGCAGAACAGGGTTGCCAACTCTGAAATGAAAAACAAGCAACCGCTTAGTGAAAAACAAGCCCAAAACAAGCCCAAACCAATCCTAAAAAGCCCAACTTACAGGGGACCGTCCTTTTCTATAACACTAAATTTTACACTGAATCTCCATTTAGAAAACCTTTATAAACACAAGAGGACACATTTATACACTAATATGGCAAATGAAAATGCAAATGCTGTAATTTAGGATACTGGTATGTCTATACCACAAAGCCCCATGATATAACAGTATAAAATAGGGCACTGAAAGCAGTCTTCTGACGTGAAAGCTTACTGAATGGGAGGGGAGGGTGTTATATAGCAGTGTTACCTGCTATAAGTGCAGCGATCGTGTCTGTCACCAGACTCACCACTTATTTCAGTAGGTTGTGTATATCCGTCTTCCTGTGATTTATTCCATGTCCTCCTCATCTGTCTCTGCCCATCTACAAAAGTGCCACTTTATTGGAGGAATTCTCTGCACAACCCGCCCACCCCCCCAAAAAAACTGAATGCACCAATCATAAGATGGTAACAGAGAAAACTCCCCCCCCCCCCCCAAAAAAAACGATTATGCAGCCTGAGGACTTGGAGAACGTGTCCAAGCCCAAAAACAAGCTACCCGCGGCAGCCCAAAAATACCCGCAACTCCGGAAAAAAAGAAGCCCAATTCCGCTTGTTATAAGCGGAATTGGCAACTATGCTCCAGAACTGATCCTTCAGGACCAGGAGGTTACCAACAAACAACATCCCATAGACTGTAAACTTGCGAGCAGGGCCTTCTCACCTCTTTGTCTGTTTTACCCAGTATTGTTTTATTACTGTGTTTGTCCCCAGTTGTAAAGCGCAGTGCAATTTGCTGGCGCTATATAAATAAATGATGATGATGATCTGTCCTGCTGACGCTGGACTCAGCAAAGCAGAGAAATGCTGCCACCAACTGATACTATAGCCAGAAAAGGCATAATCACCACACACAGGTCCTGGCCAGGTGAATTGCTTCAGATCACTGATGTCTATAAACATTGATGGTTAAACAGAAAAAAACTAAGCAAATACTGACACAGAACAGTGTACAGGAAGTTTATTACTGAAGGTCAGTACCCATTCCAGAACTGAGTGAACAACTGAAACCAGTTCTGAACCAGAGATAAATTGCCCCCAAACACAGCGCTCTCACACCCCCAGACACTTCAGGTTTTCCACCACCTATTGAATATGGGCAATAGGACCCCAATACACTGTCCCACACTGGCACACAGGCTTGTAGCTATTCACAGACTAGCAAGAGCCATACCAGCACCCAAAGGGTTACCTCCTCACACCTCCAGACTGTTACACAAATGTAAATACAAGCACACACAGTTTGTTAATCAAATGTATCAACAAATCACACACTGGCATTCCAAGGGTTAACTTGGCCGAGCTCTCTTCTAACAGGCTAATGGATTTGTAAGAGTATCAAGGACGCAACTTATTAAATTATAGATTTAATATACAAAAATACAGGGCATACAGATAAAAAAATAATAAATAGCAATTAATAGATTGACATAACAAGCAAAACAGTTTAAAATAAAAAGGGTTACATTCAGAATAGCACTTATGTGAGTTGCATAATCTGCTCCATGGGGAATTGGCTAAGAAGATGGACATCTTATCAATGTGGCTTGAATGTTTGTCCTTTCAAAACACAGGTTCTTAAGCAAAATTAAATGGGATGGTCTTCACAGGGGCAGCGTTTGATGCTAATTGGGGGTAGGGATGTCCCCCGGGTGTCACTATACTTTGCTAACAAATAATCCCAAAGTCTTGACCTGTTGGTAATTCTTCACAGATATATCCAAGAGAAATAACTCCCCCTTCAATAAACCGGTCATAATCTCCCGCACATTTAAATACCAAACATGAGAGAATTATGACAATTGAACATCCCTTTTCCAAAGATATGTGGTTTTAGCTGGTCATGGATACCACGCGTACCTGTCATTCACAACCCTGGTGTGATTTCTGCTCCTCAGTATGGAGTGACCCCCAGATTTCCCAAAATATGAACTATGACAACATTTTCCTTTGAAGGTCATATTTCTATATACCTGTATAGGCTTTCACATGCTGCCTACCAGGATCTCCAGCTGTGATCGACCCCACAACGTCTATTCAATTGTCTAAAACTAACAGTGAGAGATCCTGGAAGCTGCTAAAGGAGGCATGCTTATCTTCTCACACTGGGATGTGCAAAGCCATCAAACACATTTACATCAGACTCTCTGGGCCTGAGTCATTAAGGAGAGCAAAGCATAAAAGAGGAGTAAAATTTTCACCTGGGCAAAACCATGTTGCATTGGAGGGGGAGGTAAATTTAAAATGTGGGGACAGATTTATAGTTGGGGTAGGACATGGGGTAGGATCAACTTTAAATTTCAGTGTAATAATAAAGCTATCAAGTATCTGTGTGCTAGATGAAAAAACAGCCAGTATTTAACTTATGTGGAAAATAATAAACTAATTTGCACCCCTTGCATTGTAATATGGTTTGTCCCAGAGAACATTTACTCCTTTTTTGCCTTAATAACTCAGGCCCTCTGTCTTTAAATTTTACACTTTAAACTTATCAATGGATTCATTTGATATAACCTATTTACACTGCAGTTATGAATGATCCCTTATAAATAAATGTAAGCTCTCTATGTTTACGACAATAGTGAATATTTATTAATATATAAGGGTTTATTACCTGTAATCTGGGGTCGAAAAGGATATTTAGAAGTGGTGGTATGGAAATGTAAGTGAATGGAATTTGATTTGAGGAGTTTTTCAATGAAAGCAGAAGGAGAAGTCACTGCCTGACATTGAAGGAAACATGTTTTGTAGAAATACATTGTAAGCGTATTTTGTATTAATGGTATAAGAGACAATGTATATATTATAATTTAAGGATAATTTCCACAAGCTTTAGTGAAATATTTAGCATTCTTTTAAATGCAAAGTACCTCTGGAATTAGAACATAATTATCTACCCTCTCTCTTCAAGTCTGTTTAGTATTTCTATGTATCTTAACTCTTATACTATCTTAATTTTTTCAACTTATACTCTTATATTATTTTAATAAAAGTTATCACTTGTTTCTCTCACTAAGGAGTCTTTATATAAGGCTGTGATGAGCCCTCACGGCAGATCTTTCAAGTTATCAAGGGGTTAAAGCAGGAAAATATCAGAGATTTCTTATGGGGCTGGGCCTAAATGATGCGATTTGCCGAGCCTGTCCCCTTCCGTCATCACACTTCACCCTCCCTCTGGGATCTCCCAGAGGGAAAGACTAAAAAGTTGACAAGTATGCTATTACCATCTCAGGATGGTGATTGTGGAGGATACCAGAGAGAAACTGGAAAATATTCTCCAGTTCCCACCTCCCACTTCAGCAGGGCTGCTGCAGCCACTGGGAGAAAGAAAAAAATAATTTAGAAATTATCATTATAAGTTTTATTTTTTTTACTTTTTACTTCCTGTTCTACTGTTCATGTGTGAGGCTGCAAGGCCAAACATGCAAACTCTAGACAGAAAGTGCCCTGGTTGAAATCAAACCTGTGGCTTCAAAGCAGTGAGGCAGCAATGCTAACCAATGTAGTGCCCTCCTTGTGATAAAGATTCCTTGCAGAAATTGGGGACTCTCAGATTGTCTATTAGATGGCTGGATTTTTCTCCGATCCTTTCTGACATTGCACTTTGTGTTTTACCTGTACTCAGGGGAGGGCTGGCAAATATTAGCCTGAGGGGCAAGACTCGACTCAGCAGCCTATAAAAGAAAAAAACGCAGGCGGTCCAGTGACCCAGCCCAAGGTAGCCCACTATTAGACCAGCCCGGGGGACAGATGCCCCCCTGCTCCCCAGTCCAGCCTGTCCCTGCTTATACTACCCCTGAAAGCACAACTTAATGCACTTGGAATTAGAGATGCTCACTGACCCCCGTGAAGTGGTTTTGTTTTTTGTTTTTTATCTGGATTAGCTTCGTGTTTTGGCTTTGGTTTTGGATCTGGATTAGCTTCGTGTTTTGGCTTTGGTTTTGGATCTGGATTAGCTTCGTGTTTTGGTTTTGGTAAAACCGCCCTCATGTTTTATGGTTTTGGATCTGTATTTTTTTTGTTGTTCTTTTTTTGATCCTTCATTATTATTAACCTCAATAACACTAATTTCAAGTCATTTGCAGTCAATTTTGACCACCTCACAGGTCACATTATTATTTTCATACAATTTTGAACAAATACTGCAGCGACCTGCCTGGATGCAAAGCGACAGAGCAATGACTCAAACACATGGCAGTTCCTACCACATCTGGGATACATTGGCACACAGCAGTGGCAGAAAAGAAAAGTTGTGCAAGATGGAATTGTCCTTGGGCCCTCCCATCCACCCTTATTTTGGATCTTAAAAAGGACATGCACACTTTAACAAACCAAACACTTCAGCCACAAAAGTGCCACTCCTTGTGGCTGAAGTGCTTGGTTTGTTTGGGCCCCCACAAAACAAGGTAACAATGGCCTTAAGTCACCTAAGGTAACAGTGCTGTTAATTAACTCTACTGTGGCAAGATGTTGTTGTCATCATCCTCAGCCTCATCCTCACCCTCATCAGTGTGTACATCATCCTCACACATTATTAATTAATCACCGCTGGAATCCACAGCTACAGTAGTCTCAGTATTTTGATGTAATTGGCGGGAAAGGCCTTCCTTGTGGAACTTGAAGTTCATTTTTATGAACATCATCTTTTTCACATTTTGAGGAAATAGTCTCCTACGCCGATCGCTGACAAGGTTCCCGTCTGTGCTAAAAACCTCTTTCCGAGTACACACTGGAGGGTGGGCAGCTTAGGCAGTGCAAAGTGTGTTGGTACATGGATTCTCCAGATTTCCTTTTGATGTTGATAATAGGATCAGGTGGAATTATGGCAGACGTGTCACGCTTTTTGATCAATTCTTTTAGAGCAGACCAGATGTCAAAATTCATGTGCATCATCCCTGGGTCTCTTGGGAAAGCTATGTTTTTTCCTAGGAGCAGTTGAGTGAGAGACTGAAGGAGGAGACACCATCCTGTCACGTAACACTTGAGCTGTCATCTTGCTCACCAGGAGCTCCTTGAATCAGCAAAGAGAAGACATAGCTCTTAAACCGAGGATCAAGCACAGTTGCCAAAATGTAGTGATCCGGTTCCAAGATTTTGATAACTCTTGGATCCTGGCGAAGCGAATAAAGTACTTGATCTACAAGTCTGACATACTTAGCGTAATTGCTTTATTTAATCTCCTCCTTCAGTTTCTCAAGCAGCTTTTCCAAAAGTCTAATTAAGGGATTGACTTGACTAAAGCTAGTAGTGTCTGAACTTACTTCACAGGAGCAATGGAGCAATGGAGCTCTCCTGAATGTCACTGTAAACTTTGTTGAACACTGCTACCCCCTCCTCTTTCAATTCTATTTGGCTGCCCAACTGCTCTACATACTGTGCTACCCCTTCTGTGTTCCTCTTTCAAATGGCACTAGATCGCCGTGGTCGGCGGTATTTATAGATTTCAAAACCTGCAAGATCCGAGATCTAACGGCGTAATGATGATGTTTTGCCTCGTTTTTTATTCCAAAAAAGTTTGGGTGTGTTCGGTTCTCGAGGAACCTAACCTGAGCATCTCTACTTGGAATAGGAAAACCTGGGAATAAAATTTCTGTTATCCATTTAAGGAGACACACCACAAAAGATGACAAATAGATTCTTATGTGCTCATCTGAGTTGGTTTATTTTGATCTTAAAAAGTGGATTTAACAAAACGCACAATGTCGGGAGGCTCTGCCACCTTCTTCAGGTGTAAGAATAATTATCTACATGGTGTTCTTTACAGAGTTTTATAGTCTGTCTTATCAATAATCATTTAACATAAGTGAAATAAACCTGCTTAGATCCACAGCATATTATAACATTCAAAAGACATCTGCATGTCTGCACGTTAAACACATTACACTCCCAATACTATCTTTTTTTCAGGAAGATACATATCTATAACACATCAATTAACATTATGGCTATTCATTCATCATCCTTCTCTCCCGCCCATTCGGATTCGAAATCGAGGCAAAACATCATTGTGACGTCGTCGGATCTCAGAGCTCGGTTCTCGCGATATTTGAAATGCATAAATAGCCGCCTGCACAGCAATCCATCGCCATTTGATAGAGGGAGAGAGTAGGGTTAGGTCACAGGCTGTAGTAGAGCAGGGACAGAGCAATTATTGTATACCTTATTCTTTCAATTATTATTGAAATTCTGCTAGCAATTCTTCTAGCAATTGCTAGAGCAGGAAGAGAGGAGGATAGAGGAGGCATTTTTTTTTGAATATTTTGCACTACAAGTGCTTTGGGGTGTCTCATATTCCCCAGTGCGAAACAACAATTTTTCTGGCTGCAAAAAGTCATATCTAGCAGCACTATCTATTGAATATTTTGCACTACAAGTGCTTTGGGGTGTCCCATATTCCCCAGTGTGAAACATTTTTTCTGGCTGCAAAAAGTCATATCTAGCAGCACTATCTATTGAATATTTTGCACTACAAGTGCTTTGGGATGTCCCATATTCCCCAGTGTGAAACAATAATTTTTCTGGCTGCAAAAAGTCATATCTAGCAGCAGTATCTATTGAATACTTGGCACTACAAGTGCTTTGGCCTCATTAAAATGGATTCAAAGCAGTACACATATGAGCAGGATCAGCAAGCAGATGCTGGCACCAGTCCTGATGCTAGTGTTCACAGTACGTCATCTGGTAAAGCCTATGTAAAAGTACATAGTCTTTTTAAATCAGGGAAAAAAACACACACACAAAAATAATTTACCGTGTTGAAGCGAAAAAGAAGTGTAACAGGAAAAGTTAACTGGCGATAATTTTTTTTTTGCAAACATGCCATTCTACACACGCAGTGGCAAAGAAAGAATGAGGCCTTCGCCTTTCTCTATTCGTGGCAGATCAAGAAATGTTACTGAGACTTCTTCTTGTACGGTCACTCGTGACAAAGCAAGACCAAGTAATTTGGAGTCTAAAAGTGGTGCACAACTACTGTTACGCGTGAAAGCCGACCTGCAAGAAAACAATAAGGCATTAGAGGATAATGTATGCTCAGAATCAGAAATTACACCAATCCCTGTGGAGAGTCCATCCACCAGTGGTATGTCTAATCATGAGCATTCTGTTAGTGTACCCATAAAGAAGGACCCTTGCAGCAGTTCTGCTAATGTGTGCCTGAACAGCCCGAGTGTAGCTGGTGATACACCAATTGAGGATGCCACTTTGGAATTAGAAGAGGATGAGGAGGAGATTTGTGTAGGCGATGAGGGCACTAATGATGATGTTGATGATTATGATGCAGACAGATACCAAACTGCCTTTCTCAATTTCTATTTATATTCTACAGTCTATAATAGCTGAATAGTTTTCTATTTTACTCCTAGTGGAGAGGGGGTCTGATGCAGACAGCCACCAAACTACCTTTGTCCATTTCGTTTTATATTGTTCAGTCTATGCAGGCTGCTTTTTTTCTATTTAACGACAAGTGGAGGAGGGGGGGGGGGTCATAGACAGCCACCAAACTACCTTGGTCCATTTATTTTTATATTGTTCAGTCTATGCAGGCTGCTTTTTTTCTATTTAACGACAAGTGGAGGGGGGCGGGTCATAGACAGCCACCAAACTACCTTGGTCCATTTATTTTTATATTGTTCAGTCTATGCAGGCTGCTTTTTTTCTATTTAACTACAAGTGGAGAGGGGGGGGGTCATAGACAGCCACCAAACTACCTTGGTCCATTTTGTTTTATATTCTACAGTCTATAACGGCTGAATAGTTTTCTATTTTACTAGTAGTGGAGAGGGGGTCTGATACAGACTGCCACCAAACTGCCTTTGTCCATTTCTATTTAACGTACAGTCAATGCAGGCTGATTTTTTTCTATTTAACTACAAGTGGAGGGTGTAATATACACCCAAAGACGATGGCTACATTGTCAATAGTCAAAGATAGAGGGGAAGACAACCAGGTTTGTCTGTATAATTTGCAGGCAAGTGTTAAAATTAGATCTGTTAAAAACATTTATTCATTGAAGCGGGCGATGATTCGGAAGTGCTTCTTACAGTGTTGCAATGTTGCAGTGTAACAAAGCTGAGCATTCATTAGCGGTATCCCATCAAAAGGAGATATGCAGCAATATTACATATATTTATACCTCTGAATAGCATAAATGACTACTGGTCATTCTTATAATTTTTGTACTTATCTCATGCTTTTTATGTTTAAATCAAAATAGACACAATGGGGCTGATGCTGAGACATACATATCCCAAAAAAAAGGCTGTAAAAAGCTGAACATATAGATAACATATTTGTGTTGCCCATATGTTCAGTGGGAGACATCTCGAGATGTGTCCACCGTCCAGTCTTGCATCAGTCACACTTACACGCAACCAGATTTACCAAATTTATTATAACCTACACTAGGTTAATAGGGAAAGCCACTAGATACAACTAATCCACTAGATAACCATAGGAGAGCAATCCCTCTGCCCCCCTCCCCCTTCTCTCTCTCTCTCTCTCTCTCTCTACCCCCTCTCCCTTTCCCCTTCTCTGGGACTCTGCTTACTATATATCTTCACCTTCTACTAATAAACTCAGACGGGCAACATGCCATAAAGTCTCTGTCTACCCAAGGGGTGTGGGGCCCAGACCATGCAATCCATCAGCAACATTGAGAGGTACCCAGCTCCCTGCACCTTTAAACATCGCAGACATCCACTAATGGCATTGCAGTGCTGTCAGTGTAGAGGATCTGGGAGGATCCAACCAAGAAGCAGAGAAGCAGCAGAATGCATAGGATGGAGTCTTAAGGTAAATAATAGTACTAGCATTAAACATCATTACTTTAAAAGATGGAAAATCCAGTCTTGTTAGAGTTAATGCTAGGGTTTACATTAGGACTTATAGAGTCCCTTTCCTATCTACCCACACCAAGCAAAACAATGTATAATGTAAATCAAAACAAAAGGCAAAGAGATTGGTTGGGATAGGGACCTGAAACTGTACTGCACAGGTTTCAAGAGAACTGGGGATTGGGGTTGGTTTTGTTATTCTCATTTTAGGTGCACAATTTTTGCAACAACCAACGTAAGTAAAAAAAAATTCTTCCCATGCTGCATTTTGGGGTTTCATTTGTACTTTTTCTCTTCTCTTATCCTCAAGAATAGAGGTTACTGGCTCGTTTTTCGGGGAGCAATACATATTTTGAAATAAGAACAGCAACAGCCTATTTTAGCTCATTCTGTCACTATGGTGGAGATGTTGTCTTTATATATTCTTGCTGAGATTATTTTCAGTTGGGTCCATAGTCAATGAATTTAATAAAGTTTTTGACATTAGAAATAAACCCCTGGTATAGTGGGTTATGTTTATATTTTCTATCCAAACAAAAATATTGGCTGGAATTTTTCTTCTTATACTAAGGTCAGATAGTAGATAGGCCTCTTTAGTAAAGCATTTATGGGAAGTAAAAATATTGTACTGGAAGTATTGGAGAGAAATTTGGAGACCAGTGGCATTAAAGGGATATTTAATCCTCTCATCCAAAAAAGCTACCCGGTAATCTTCATACCATGCAAATTATACTCTTTAAAATGAATGGCAGAAATATAATAATCATATAGTGGTCAGAAATGGCCACTGGTCTTTACAATCAAAGTTCTCTCCAATATATACAATACCCCAGTAGTGGCTATTGAACCCAAGTTGGTATTTGAAACCTCCAAGTGTTGAAAACTACTGTTGTCATAAATTATCCTCTCTCTAAGCAATTACACTATTGTCAAAAAATGAATGATGATACATTTCTATAACTTAAACATCCCTACTTACTCAAGTGATTGCATCATTCCCTATTAGTTATTTTAAACTATATCTTATATCAGAATTTACACCTTTTCTAATGCATAAGCTTTTTTTCCTCTACTCGCAGAAATCAATATGAATTTTAATAATACAACTCCTATATTTATAACACTGTTCTTTACTATAACCTTAATATGAGTTAGAATAAACTAGTTACCACATTTGTAATGCTTTACAGTTGTTAACCCCCAGTACTGACACATTTATCAAATACTCCACTCAAAGATCCATTGATGGCTCCTGGACACGTCTCTCTGTCACACACCAAATATATACATTAATTAAACTATTATCAATATTATCTTTAGTTGGTGCACTTGATGCATATAACAGGCCTAAATGATTCTTTTGACAGTCAATTATAATTATGGATCTTGGAAGTAGGACACCTTTTACAGGAGTTCCTTATAACACTTTCAGTCTTTTAATGTGTTTAAAATCAAATGTCACCGTTCTTGAATGATGTCTTTATGCTTTGTGTAAATAAGAATTGTGTGTAACTATATATTGGTGGTTACAATAAATTAACTCTCTTGAATGATAATTCTCTTGAACTTATTCTATAGAACACACAATTACTCAACAATATTAGAGTAGTACTATACAGATATAAACAGTGTCGGACTGCGGCATGAAGGGCCCACCGGGGGACTGCAATGCTAGGGGCCCACCAGTGGGGGTGTGGCCGGCCATCATAGAGGCGGGACCAGACACTAGAGGGGGAGTGGTCAGCTCACGAAGGACAGCTAGTACCATAGTGTAGTATATAAAGAATGCAGTGTGTATATAGAGTACACAGTCTTGACCTGCCCCTTAGATTGGGTAGAACAGTCACCAAAAATTGGGATTGTTCCAGTAAACCAGGCTTGGCTAACCTGTGGCACTCCATGTGTTGTGAAACTACAAGCCCCTGTAGCAGGGGGGACGCCGATCACCAGGTGAGCTGACCCCCCCCTTTGATCCAGAACGTGGCTGCCGGCTGGATGACAGGATACGTATGTTCAGCAGCCATACATTAATTCCTGGTTTAAGTTAAATATTCTACGAGTATTCCCTTTATTATTCCGCTCACGCTCAGACAGTTTGTGTGTAACACACTTACTGACAAGAAGTCTGATGTGCGTAGGGGAACTGTTCCCTGTGGTAAAACCTTATCTGGAAATATCTGACAAGAATCCATGGACCTGGTCTCCCAGCAGGCACACGCTCCTTTGTCTAACACGCTGGCAGGATCTGGGCACACGTACTGCGTGTAACACGGGTGATATCAGGATGGTGATTGGGGAACTCTCCACACCAGGTCGGCAGTGAGAATGATTACAAAGGTTTATAACAAGCAGACGAGATGAACTCTGTACACACAGCAGCAGGGACGCCGGGGAGGGCAGCAGGGATACCGAACATGTGAGCTGAATGGGCTCCGCCCACTTCTAGAAGGGGGTGTGGCCGTAAGGCAGAGGGGCCTACAGGTGATTTTTCCGGTAGTCCTGTGGGCCAGTCCGACACTGGATATAAAGGTCACATACGTGTCTAAGGTGTAATGCTTGCAGTGTTTATGTATCTGTGGGGGGTATTCAATTGTTAGCGAGTTTGGAAGTTCGAGCGTGCAAAGTAATTTTTTTGCTATTTTACCTTATTTTCGGGCGCGAAAACTTCTCACGCAATTCTAATCTTTTTTTTTTTTTTTTTTACTGAAACGGTGTTATCGCGCTCCAAGCGTTTGTCAATGTTAAAGTATAGGCTGGCTGCGAACCCTTAGCGGAAAAAGCTATTCAATTGTTTTTTAACGCCGAGTGTGAAAAAGGCAAATATGCTGTTTTATCTCGCACCTCCATGGTCTGCTCAAAGAATTTTTTTTTTTATTAAGTTAAGAAAAATATACATTAAACTGAGAAAATAGGTGTAAAAGTTCATAAAAGTAACCTAAAAAAAGAAAAGTACTAAAAAAAGTGTATAATAATTAATAATTTTTGGAAATTTCCCCCTTTAGAGAAAACCATAGTGGTGCATGTATTTAAACTTTTTTATATTATTGTTTTGTTCTTAAGGGGGAGGGGGGGGGGGTGGTTGTGCCAAAAAGTATCATGTTTTTTTTTTTTTAAAAGAAAAATCGTTTGCTCCCCACTTTATTTAGCCTTCGCCCTAGTGTTGGCAGGCTATTGATGTGTGAAAAATTTGACGTAGGGTTCCCCCTAATTTAATTGAACCAGCACTAGGCAAACCAGCCGGGGTGATAGGCACTATAACAGGGGGGGGGGGGACGACGACGCAATTTGGGTCCCACGGCCATAATGACTAAACACCCACAGACTGTTCAGCACTGGCCTGGATTCCCTAGGGATTGTGGTCCGCTGAAAAATGTAAGCGGGCCACCCCCCTAGGGACACCCAGGCCAGTGCCGATAGCACTAGGGCTCTTCCTACTACCCCTGGGCTGTGGGTAGTAGGGTAATAAATGGGGATTTTGTATGAAAAAAAAGAAAAATTTTTTTTTTTCTTGTGGAACTACATGTCCCAGCCAGCCATGTTGTCATAAATAGTGTGGGCATGCTGCTACTTGTCTAACTACAAGCACCAGCGTACCCATAGCACCCAGGGCATGTTTGCACTTGTAGTAGAACCACAAGTGCCAACATGCTCTTACACCCACGGCTGGCTGTGATCTGTAGTTCCACAAAGCAAAATGTTAAATAAAAGCACAACACCCTCATTCCAACCACAAATCTTTATTAAAAATAATAAAACCCAAAGAAATACAGTAAACACCCTCATGTACACCATAGATTTTAATTAAAAAAAAATAAAAAAAAAATACTCACCATGGACGAAATCCTCAGTTTTATGATGCTTTACTTACACACACTCATTTACGCAAAGTCCCAACAAATATTTTTACCTTCGAAGAAAGGTCCGGCTTGCCCACTGTCCCACAAATATTTGTACCTTACAAATGTCCATGCTTGGCCAGTGTTCAGATGTTTGTAAATTTCAAAAAATGTACCTCCTTGTAAAATCTTTAATTCTGCTGTACAGGGGGGGCCATTGTTGCTTGCAGTGCTGGGGCCCTTCTTCATTGCAGTGTGGGGGCCCATTCTCTTGTGCAGTGCTGGGGCCCTTCTTGATTGCAGTGTAGGGGCCCAATCTCCTTTGCAGTGCTGGGGCCATTCTTGATTGCATTAATTTACTTTTATTTTTTTATAGTAAAATGAGCGCCTTAACCACTCCTCATTTCAAACTCGCTAGGACCAATAATAGAGCGCGAGGGGGTGAATGCAAAAAAACAATTGAATTGAGGGTTTGTTTTTTTTAAACACACGCTCGAACAGGAAAAAACGAGCGCGGGTTTTTTTTTTTCGAGCGCGAAATTTTAACGCATCTCGCTAACAATTGAATACCCCCCTGTGTATCTTTTCTGTAAATCTCTTTTAGAAACACACCCAATTTCTCTCTATCACTAGATTTTCTGGATTTAACTTTAGCTTCACTACTGTTTCTGTCACATTAGTTTTCAGAATAAAGTGAAACTAGAAAGTTAAGTCAAACCAGAAAGGAGAAAACCTCACTACCCAGCTGTGTTTGACCTGCTGCCCCCATTGACTCCACATCTTTCAAGTCTTCCAACTTTGTAATTTCACAACAATTTCTCAATTCACACAGGAAAGTGCAAGTAAATAAAAGGGCCAGTGAAAACGTGGAGTCTGCAATGAACAAGACGGAGACATATAGATAAGTCTTGCTTGTTTTATTTCCTCATAAGCATGTAAAATGTAAACATAGGAGTTTGGACAGAAGAAAAAGTGTTACTGTAGACCTAATGAAAGCAAATAGATTTGCTTTTTCCTGTGTAACAGAGTGATGAGGCCAGGTGCATTTTATAGAAAAGGTCTATAAGCTTATCTCTGCTCCAGGGTGGAGACATTACGACAGATGTAGAGTTGGTGGCAAAATGGACAAAGTGGACATTTAGAAGTGACAGTTTAGAAATTTAGAAGTGGCGGTATGGAAAGGTAAATGATATTTGGTAGTTTTACAATGAAGGCAGTAGAAGAAGTGGAAGTATGGCATACCACCGTAAACCCCCTCACTTCGACCACTGGTTGTATTAGCTTATTTCCTCCCATATGCAGAGCCGTACATATCTTGAGATGTGTCTGCCTCCATACTGGCAGCAGGTGGTTTATGAGAAGTCATCATCATGAGCATGTATTTGTACCACCCTTGTAGCAGGTGGAAAGGATTCACAGGCATTTGTGCATTTTTATTAGAGATGGTCACTGACCCCCGTGTTTTGGTTTTGGATTCGGTTTTGGATCTGGATTACCGTTGTGTTTTGGTTTTGGTTTTGGTTTTGCAAAACCGCCATTGCGTGTTTTGGTTTTGGTTTTGGTTTTGTTTGGTTTTGTTTTGCTATTTTGTTGGAAAATACATGTTTTTGTGCCTAAAATAACCCAATTTAGTGCTCCAACTGTTTTAGAGATAAGTAATCTAATTGTTGAGGTAATAAATCATCCAAAAAACCTGTTTAATTCTTCATTGGTAGGCCTTCATTTATTCTACACACAAAACAGATTGTCTTCCTCTCC
The DNA here is from genome assembly GCF_038048845.1 of Mixophyes fleayi. NCBI lineage: Eukaryota > Metazoa > Chordata > Amphibia > Anura > Limnodynastidae > Mixophyes > Mixophyes fleayi. The sequence goes on along the minus strand of NC_134404.1, from coordinate 135,760,307 downwards.
ATCTATGCATATTGGCAATGCAGCCATTGTCTTTGAATCTATATTACACCCTACACTTATAGTTAAATATGTAAAGAAATGGAAAAAGACAGTTTGCTTTCTGTCTCTATAGGCCCCCTCCACTTTTTTTAAAAAAAAAAAAATTCAGCCATTATAGACTGTACAATATTAATTGACATGGAGAAAGCCAGTTTGGTTTCTGTCTCTCTAGGCCCCCCTCCACTTGTATAAAATACCAAAAAATCCAGCCGTTATAGACTGTACAATATTAATTGACATGGAGAAAGCCAGTTTGGTTTCTGTCTCTCTGGGCCCCCCTCCACTTGTATAAAATACTAATAAATTCAGCCTTTATATACTGTACAATATAAATTGAAATGGACAAAGGCAGTTTGGTATCTGTCTGCATCAGATCCTCTCTCCACTAGGAGTAAAATAGAAAACTATTCAGCCGTTATATAATCTAGAATATAAATAGAAATTGAGAAAGGCAATTTGGTATCTGTCTGCATCATAATCATCAACATCATCATTAGCGCCCTCGTCGCCTACACAAATCTCCCCCTCATCCTCTTCTAATTCCAAAGTGGCATCCTCAATTTGGGTATCACCGGCTACACTCGGGCTATTAAGGCACACATCAGCAGAATGCTCACGATTAGACATCCCACTGTTGGATGGACTCTCCACAGGGATTGTTGTCATTTGTGAATCAGAGCAAATATTCTCCTGTAATGCCTCACTGTTATCTTGCAGCTCGGCTTTGACGCGTAACAGTAGTTGTGCACCAATTGTAGGCTGGGTAACTTTTTGGGATCTGCCACTAATAGCCAAAGGTGAAGGCCTCATTCTCTCTTTGCCACTGCGTGTGTAGAATGGCATGCTTGCAATTTTTTTTTTATCGTCACTTAACTTTTGCTCAGTTACACTTCTTTTTCGCTTCAATACAGTAAATTTTTTTTGGGTTTTTGTTTTTTGCACTAATTTGAAAACACTCTGTTGTTTGACATCGCCTTGGCCAGATGACGTACTGGGAACACTAACATCAGGACTGGTGACAGAACCTGGTTGCTCATTTAGATCATATGTGGACTGCTTTGAATCCATTCTGAGCGCAAACCACTGGGGAGTGCTAAAAATTATTTAGTAGATACTGCTGACAGATATGACTTTTGACAGCCAGAAATATTAATGCACAATTAGGGAGGACACCCCAAAAACACTGAGGAGTGCTAAAAATTATTTAGTAGATACTGCTGACAGTTATGACTTTTGACAGCCAGAAATATTAATGCACAATTAGGGAGGACACCCCAAAAACACTGAGGAGTGCTAAAAATTATTTAGTAGATACTGCTGACAGATATGACTTTTGACAGCCAGAAATATTAATGCACAATTAGGGAGGACACCCCAAAAACACTGAGGAGTGCTAAAAATTATTTAGTAGATTCTGCTGACAGTTATGACTTTTGACAGCCAGAAATATTAATGCACAATTAGGGAGGACACCCCAAAAGCACTGAGGAGTGCTAAAAATTATTTAGTAGATACTGCTGACAGATATGACTTTTGACAGCCAGAAATATTAATGCACAATTAGGGAGGACACCCCAAAAACACTGAGGAGTGCTAAAAATTATTTAGTAGATACTGCTGACAGATATGACTTTTGACAGCCAGAAATATTAATGCACAATTAGGGAGGACACCCCAAAAACACTGAGGAGTGCTAAAAATTATTTAGTAGATACTGCTGACAGATATGACTTTTGACAGCCAGAAATATTAATGCACAATTAGGGAGGACACCCCAAAAACACTGAGGAGTGCTAAAAATTATTTAGTAGATTCTGCTGACAGTTATGACTTTTGACAGCCAGAAATATTAATGCACAATTAGGGAGGACACCCCAAAAGCACTGAGGAGTGCTACAAATTATTTAGTAGATACTGCTGACAGATATGACTTTTGACAGCCAGAAATATTAATGCACAATTATGGGGGACACCCCAAAAGCGCTGGGGAGTGCCAAATATGAAGAAAAAATAATAAACTTCTATCCTCCTCTCTGCACTAGCGATTTTGGTTAAAGCAATTGCAAGAACAATATTGTATTCTCTGTCCCTGCTCTAATTAGCCTATGACTACACCCTGCTCTCTCCCTCTGTCAAATGGCGATGGATTGCTGTGGAGGCGTGTATTTATAAAGTTGAAGTATCGCGAGAACCGAGTCCCGAGATCCGACGACGTCACAATGACGTTCGGCCTCGATTTGGATTCGGAATGGGCGGGAGAGTACCGAGCTGCTCAGCTCGGTACTCGGATACCCAAAGTTCAGGTGGGTTCGGTTCTCGGAGAACCGGACCCGCCCATCTCTAATTTTTATGCAGGTCTGCATGAGTCACATTTGTGCAAACATTCCCTAACTGTACTTGGCCTACATTAGCAACCCCTTCCCTTCCCCTCTCTAGGCACAGGTATAAGTGCCATAATCACAGAGGTCTGCATAGGTGCATATGCTTATGTCCAGTTTCTGGGCATGTACAGAGCGATTTCACACAAGATCCGCATATTGGCATACATTAAAATCTGCGTCAGCCAGATTATCACTAACCGCTAACAACCAGTTACATTCCTCCCATATTAACAGGGTTGTTTCTTGCAGCCACACCCGGAAAAAATCTGTATTCAAATGGCAGGCCCTTACAGATTAATTAAAACAAAGGATGAAGTGCCAGGAACTATCTGATTACTTTCGCATTACCATCTTTTATTGAGTTACAGCATTTTATAGGAGCACTGTCCATATATAACTGAAGTCAATCAACCATCAAATAATATCTTAAGGAATCAATTATGAGCTTCACTGTTAAACATTCCTTTATTACTGAATATTTTGTTTCCATTTGAAAGAGCTTCCTACTATTTAAATTTATACCTGGATCTGGGATCAAACCACCCCTAAACCCACATTTGTGGCATCTGACTTTAAGACGAAAGTCTGTAAAAAATTCAGAATATTTGAAACCTTCAGATAAAACAGACTAAGGGGCCTATTTATCAACCTCCTAAGAGGTTAAAATCCCCCCAAACTGCAGTATTGGAGCTGCTGTCCAGGCTACACAACGTTAATAAATGGGCATGCCATATAATTCCTTATTAATGCAATAAAAAATGATAATCAACATGAGGAAAATCTGATAGGGCATAAATAGACCCCTATATGCCTTGTTAACAAATTAGGTTATGAGCTCGTTGCCAAGTAACAACAACCAGCATCTTTTATTATATACTGCAGTTGTCTTCATCAGAGCCTGCTGCACTAGTGCAGCTTAGTAGGCTGGTCTGTTGTCATTGGCCCTACTGTAAAAACAAAAACCTTCTTGTCTATCCACAGTACTAGAATTTCTCCTGAAGCTAGTGTGCTGTTTGTATTGATCTGTTTGACCTGTTGTGTCTCGGACTGTGCCTTGGATTTCACTTTTTCCTTCTGTCCCCTGACCATTGCCTGTTTTCTGGATATTTAACCTCTGTCTGCCCTGCCAACCAGATTTCACCCTGAACTCTGCCAACCCTGATCTCAGCCTGTACTACCTAATTATCCTATTGAATTGCAGCCAGTCTTGACCTCAGCTTTTTTTTTGTTCACGACTTTGAACTCAGCCTGCCCTGATCTTACGCCTGTATTTTGGACTTGTTCTGCTTCTCTTGCTGGTGTCTGCTTCTCACTTCCATGTTAATAAAGTAAAAATAATGGTAAATTAATTCCAATGTCCAGATGGTCAAATGGTAGACATTTTAGTAATATAAATATAATAGCAAAGATACAATCACCACTAAAAGAATCGCAAGCAGCGCCCAGATGCCTGTCAGTGTTGAGGCCTTTACAAGAATACCCAGGTACATTTTTATACCCTAGGACCCAGGGCTGTAACTAGGGCTGTGTGATATTGGCGACAACCCCAGTGTGCAACACTGAAAGGGGGTGCAGTTTATGAATAATTTAGGTTCAGTTTGTTAAAATTCAGGGTTAGGTGGGGTGGCATTTTCTTTCCCAGGTGCTACAATTTTAAGTTATGGCTCTACTAGGATCAAAAGATTACCAATTCTGAATGTATTGTGTAGAGTCCTGGTCACATACCAAAAACAAGGAACCACTTGGTCTAGAGTTTATATAACAATTGAGGCTTGTTGATACTGAGAGCTTTGATAAATAAAAACAGATCAGACAGGAAACCAAAAGTCCTTACTTTCAAAGACCCAGATGCAGTATTCACTACGGGGTGTCTGAGTTATAATCAGGGTGTGAAAGAGAGAATTGACTAGATGGTAAGCTTGCATTAGTTGCCTAAGGGGAATGCTGGATCTGTTGATAGGTAACAGGAGACATACAAGACATCACATTGCTTATCTAACATTGCCTAAGGATCTGATTAAATTACTGGTCACTACAAACTAGAGATGGTCACTGACCCCTGTGTTTTGGTTTTGGATTCGGTTTTGGATCTGGATTACCGTCGTGTTTTGGTTTTGGTTTTGGTTTTGCAAAACCGCCATTGCGTGTTTTGGTTTTGGTTTTGGTTTTGTTTGGTTTTGTTTTGCTATTTTTTTGGAAAATCCATGTTTTTGGGCCTAAATTAACCCAATTTAGTGCTCCAACTGTTTTAGAGACAAGTAATCTAATTGTTGAGGTAATAAATCATCCAAAAAAACAGTTTAATTCTTCGTTGGTAGGCCTTCATTTATTCTACACACAAAACAGATTGTCTTCCTCTCCATCTATGCATATTGGCAATGCAGCCATCGTCTTTGGATGTATATTACACCCTACACTTATAGTTAAATATGTAAAGAAATGGAAAAAGACAGTTTGCTTTCTGTCTCTATAGGCCCCCCTCCACTTTTTTAAAAAAAACTAAAAATTCAGCCATTATAGACTGTACAATATTAATTGACATGGAGAAAGCCAGTTTGGTTTCTGTCTCTCTAGGCCCCCCTCCACTTGTATAAAATACCAAAAAATCCAGCCGTTATAGACTGTACAATATTAATTGACATGGAGAAAGCCAGTTTGGTTTCTGTCTCTCTAGGCCCCCCTCCACTTGTATAAAATACTAATAAATTCAGCCGTTATATACTGTACAATATAAATTGAAATGGACAAAGGCAGTTTGGTATCTGTCTGCATCAGATCCTCTCTCCACTAGGAGTAAAATAGAAAACTATTCAGCCGTTATATAATCTAGAATATAAATAGAAATTGAGAAAGGCAATTTGGTATCTGTCTGCATCATAATCATCAACATCATCATTAGCGCCCTCGTCGCCTACACAAATCTCCCCCTCATCCTCTTCTAATTCCAAAGTGGCATCCTCAGTTTGTGTATCACCGGCTACACTCGGGCTATTAAGGCACACATCAGCAGAATGCTCACTATTAGACATCCCACTGTTGGATGGACTCTCCACAGGGATTGTTGTCATTTGTGAATCAGAGCAAATATTCTCCTGTAATGCTTCACTGTTATCTTGCAGCTCGGCTTTGACGCGTAACAGTAGTTGTGCACCAATTGTAGGCTGGGTAACTTTTTGGGATCTGCCACTAATAGCCAAAGGTGAAGGCCTCATTCTCTCTTTGCCACTGCGTGTGTAGAATGGCATGCTTGCAATTTTTTTTTTATCGTCACTTAACTTTTGCTCAGTTACACTTCTTTTTCGCTTCAATACAGTAAAAAATTTTTGGGTGTTTGTTTTTTGCACTAATTTGGAAACACTCTGTTGTTTGACATCACCTTGGCCAGATGACGTACTGGGAACACTAACATCAGGACTGGTGACAGAACCTGGTTGCTCATTCAGATCATATGTGGACTGCTTTGAATCCATTCTGAGCGCAAACCACTGGGGAGTGCTAAAAATTATTTGGTAGATACTGCTGACAGATATGACTTTTGACAGCCAGAAATATTAATGCACAATTAGGGAGGACACCCCCAAAGCACTGAGGAGTGCTAAAAATTATTTAGTATATACTGCTGACAGATATGACTTTTGACAGCCAGAAATATTAATGCACAATTAGGGAGGACACCCCAAAAGCACTGAGGAGTGCTAAAAATTATTTAGTAGATACTGCTGACAGATATGACTTTTGACAGCCAGAAATATTAATGCACAATTAGGGAGGACACCCCAAAAGCACTGAGGAGTGCTAAAAATTATTTAGTAGATACTGCTGACAGATATGACTTTTGACAGCCAGAAATATTAATGCACAATTAGGGAGGACACCCCAAAAGCACTGAGGAGTGCTAAAAATTATTTAGTAGATACTGCTGACAGATATGACTTTTGACAGCCAGAAATATTAATGCACAAGTAGGGAGGACACCCCAAAAGCACTGAGTAGTGCTAAAAATTATTTAGTAGATACTGCTGACAGATATGACTTTTGACAGCCAGAAATATTAATGCACAATTAGGGAGGACACCCCAAAAGCACTGAGGAGTGCTAAAAATTATTTAGTAGATACTGCTGACAGATATGACTTTTGACAGCCAGAAATATTAATGCACAATTAGGGAGGACACCCCAAAAGCAGTGAGGAGTGCTAAAAATTATTTAGTAGATACTGCTGACAGATATGACTTTTGACAGCCAGAAATATTTATGCACAATTATGGGGGACACCCCAAAAGCGCTGGGGAGTGCCAAATATGAAGAAAAAATAATAAACCTCTATCCTCCTCTCTGCACTAGCGATTTTGGTTAGAGCAATTGCAAGAACAATATTGTATTCTCTGTCCCTGCTCTAATTAGCCTATGACTACACCCTGCTCTCTCCCTCTGTCAAATGGCGATGGATTGCTGTGGAGGCGTGTATTTATAAAGTTGAAGTATCGCGAGAACCGAGCCCCGAGATCCGACGACGTCACAATGACGTTCGGCCTCGATTTGGATTCGGAACGGGCGGGAGAGTACCGAGCTGCTCAGCTCGGTACTCGGATACCCAAAGTTCGGGTGGGTTCGGTTCTCGGAGAACCGGACCCGCCCATCTCTACTACAAACACAATGCATTTCAAATGAGGCTAGATTGGTACAATGGAGCATGAAGGGGAGATAGCACATTCCTATCAGCTACATTAGACAAATAAATTATCCATATACTACATTGAATATGGCTAGAATTTACAACTCTTTACCAGTGTCCTGTCCACCCTACCAACAATGTTGTGTTTTATAGACACTACTACCTTGAGATAAGACCTGGGGGCAACCAAGTACTCTTGGAACTTATTGTGTTCCTTGGAGAAAGGGGTGCTATAGGTAAAGACTTTGTTAAGAAGGTTCAAGTGGTTTATAATTACTTCCAATTCGACTTTAACAGACAGTAGTCAAAGCTTCAACTTCCCTAAAAGCTGTTTCACAAATCCATTATCCAGTAAATGTTCCAAATACCTGGTTTGTTGCTCTACAAATGCTCATTTCTAATTGTTGACTGTCAAACCTGCTTGTTTTAAGGAACAAAACACTGCCCTCAGCTTATTTAGATGACACTTATGTAGTATCCCCTAAAATAATGCAGTTTGGTAGACTGCAATTACATTTACGTCTATTAAACCTTTCCTAGCACAAGAAGTGAAAGAGATGAATGGACCAATTAGATGCGAGCTGGGCATGCTTGTTTCTCTCTCTGGTGGAGCCTATAACAGAGAAACCTATGTTTTTGGTGGTTACTGCAAGGAAAGGATTGTGGATAGTGAACCTCAGAGAAGTCAGCAGACTGTGACTGGGAGAATGGAGGGGATCTGTTAAGTGAAAATTAAAGGAAAAGGAGAGAACAGAACAGAAAGGAAAAAAATGATTTTCAATTAACATGAAGAAAAACTAGCAAAAGAAAATGAAGAGGAGTCTTAAGGGAGCACAAGGAAAAAAGTAAAATGTAGGAAATCAGAAAAAGAAACAGGACAATAAGGCTGGGTACACAGTACAGAATTTTCCGACCAATGTGTTATCTACTATGATTGTCCCAACGACTGCCAAAAAAAAAAAAGTCCAGATCAGCTTGCTGATTCATGGGTACACATTAAAAGATTTAACCTCAGATCTGTTCTCTCCAACGGTCATAACCATCGGCTGAAAAGATCATGACTTTGTAAACTCTATGGAGATCCTGATCGTGAGTGCATACACATTGCAGGATTGGAAAGATATCGTTCCATAGTTGAACAAATTTTTAGTTCTGCTGAACAATCAAATCAATTGATGATTGGTGTTTTGGAACAACCATTGTTCATCCTTCAAGTGCAAAGATTAATGTGATATCCGGCCTAACTGTCATTTATCAAATGATTGGCCCGGTTGTTGGCTGAAAACACTATAGTGTGTACCTAGCCTAAGGAAAGGTATTGCGGTAATAAATGAAGATGAAGAGTACAGGTATCTGAAGTGGTAGCGATAAAACTGCAGAGCAAGAAGTTGTCTGAGAGTGAGAGCTATGTATAATGGAACTAATGAGAGATTTTTCTCTCATTTACCCAAACTGAAAATAAATTGTAAAGCTGCAAAGTATTTGCAAGGTTAGATAGCAACTTGCTAAAATGAATACTGTGTACTGCTCCTCTACATGGGGCAAGGTTTCCCAAATCCTCTGGGAGCCCTAACAGTGCGGGGAATGACAGGTTGTAGACCAGTTGGGAAGGATAAAAGGTAGCACATTGGTAAGACAAGGAAAGAAAACACCCCACCCATATTCAGATATACAAGCTCTCTATCGCTGGTTTGCAGCCTTCCTATGCCATAGTTATTGGTTTCACGTGAAAACAATTGTTTTTCACTTCAGTACCCATGATATGTGGTCTAACTAGTGACTTGTACCGTGGTATTATTATTTTTGCATCTTGTGCATTTATCCACCTTCTAATGTATCAGAGCAGTTTATTTCCCGTTTCAACCACTGCTTAGATCCAAGTACTTATCTTTTCTGTCAACTAGTATTAATAAGTACTTTTCAATCTTAGTTTTCTTAACTGTATTTTTCTATGTGACACTACAGGTCCCAGCAGGCCCTGGATGCTAGTATGGCATACTGGTGCTTGTAGTTCTACAAGCCCCAAGATACCTAAGCAGTTTATGAATGACAGGACTTGCTGGGACCAGTAGTGCCAAATACAATAATTTCTACTTTTTTACACATTTTTATACCAAAACACCCTCTGTGCACAGGTGCTGGGAAGAGCTCCTGTGCTTTCAATGTGTGGATGTGTTTTTCCTGGGTGGGGACTTGCATTTTGTTAACGGGCCTGATTCCCATAGGGAATTGAGACCTGTTGGCAGAGGCAGGCTGGGCTGGGGGGCACCTGCCCCCCCAGGCCGGTCTCATAGTGGGCCACCTTGGGCTGGGTCAATAGGCCACCTACATTTTTTGTAGGTGGCCCTCTAAAATGTTCCTAATAGGCTGCCGAGTCGAGTCTTGCCCCTTGGCATAAAATTTCTCAGGCCTCTATTGCCTGTGGTGAACAGGTTAAGGCTGTGTTACATTATGACTGGTGAACCCCATGCTGCGGGATTCACTGTTATAGTGTGACTAGCCCAGATGGCCATAGGCTGGAGCTGGTTGAGGCATTTGCTGGAGGATTCCTGGCTATTTGCCCCTCACAATTAAAAAAAAAAGCTGTACAACCACCTAGAGAGGGAGCAGGATTATAGCTCCACCCCCACCCTGGAGTTCTAGGAAAAACAGCTGCATAGAGCAGCTGCCCGAGTTAGTTGTAAAGCAGGGCTGTTTGACGTTATGTAAGAGGTTAGGAATGGGGTCAATGACTAATTGGAGCTTCTCTTTATTCCTCCTGCTCACACCGCTGTTCTGCTGCCATTTGAAAGTGGTGAACAAAAATGTTAACCACTTTAAGTGGTAGCGCAACTTTAAATGATCAGTTATTGAGTGCAAGCCATTACATTTTAATTTCCTAAGTGAATAACGTGTCGTAGAGGCTTTTTATTATTTATTTATGCCAGTCCACTTCAACCACTTATATTTACTGATAGGTTACCATCATGCCGCCAAAAGAGCACTGACCCAGTCATGGACTCCACAGACCTCTGAAGGTGTCCTGTGGTATCTAGCCCCAAGACCTTAGCAGCAAATCCTTTAAGCCCTGCAAGTTACAAGGTGGGGACTCCATGGATCTGTGTTACGAGTCGAGGCAGTGCCCACCCGCCGCGACTCACCAGCCGCGTCCCACCCATCGTCATGATGACCGAGGCGTCATTTCCGCTGATGGCGTCCCGACTGTCTCCTAGGCAATGGTTGGGACATCAGCGCCGGCGTTTCACAGCGCCAGGCACGTGCGAAGGTTGTGTATATGCTTTCATTAGCCCTTAGGGGCCTGTTTAATTAATTAATTATTTAGGTGGCTGCTGGTTTCAGGATTTGCCCCTAGGCTGCCATTGATCCATTCCTGTATATAAGGGAGGGAGGGCTTAGCCTTCCTGCCGGTTATAGCATTTACTACCTGTGTTGTTGCTGACCTGCTCTTTGGTCTCTTGACTTTTGATTGACCTCCTGTTGTGACCCTTGCCTGAACTTGGACTTTGCCTGTTTGCCTGTAGTCCTGATTTCTGCCTGAATACTGGATTTTGCTGTTTCACTTGGGACCCTGACCGTTGGGCCTGAACCTGACTTTTCTGCACGCTTCGGACCCCTGATCCCTGCCTGCTTCTGACCACCCGCTCCATTATCTTGGATATCGCCTCCTGTTTCTCCTGAGCTATGACCGCCATTGATAAACTTTTATTACGGCGAGCTTAAAATATTGGGGGGCCTTGTACCTGTGAGCACATTTAGCTCTATGGGAAAGGTGGCTGCTATAGGTGAAGACCTCGATACCTATTGGTCTAAAAATTTAACTTGGTAGCCGTTAGCTTTAACACTTTGATTTTTTTTCCAGTAAATCCCACAGATGCTCGATCAGATTGCGATCTAAGGAATTTGGAGGCCAAGTCAACACCTTGAACTTTTTGTCATGTTCCTCAAACCTTTCCTGAACAATTTTTGCTGTGTGGCAGGGTGCATTATCCTGTTAAAATAGGCCACTGCAATCAGTGAACACTGTTGCTATGACGGGGTGTTCTTGGTCTGCAGCAATGTTTGGGTAAGTGGTCCATCCACATGAATGCCAGGACCCAAGGATTAACTTCTGAACATTACCCAGATCATCACATCGGCTTGCATTCTTCCTATAGGGCATCCTGGTGCCATTTATTTCCCAGGTAAACAAAGTACACACACCTGGCCATCCACATAATGTAAAAGAAAACATGATTCATCAGATCAGGCCACCTTCTTACATTACTCCATGGTCCAGTTCTTTGGCAGTGGACAGGGGTCAGCATGGGCACACTGACCGGTCTGCAGCTACACAGCCCCATACGCATCAAGCTGCTATGCATTGTGTGTTCTGATACCTTTCTGTCGCAGTGAGCATTAACTTTTTAATTTGTGCTACAGTAGCTCTTCTGTGGGATTGGACTTAATGGGCTAGCCTTTGCTCCTCACGTGTATCAGTGAGCCTTGAGTGCTCTTGACCCTGTCGCCAGTTCACTAGTTGTCCTTCCTTGGAGCACGTTTGGTAGGTACTAACCACTGAATACTGGTAACACCCAACAAGACCTGCTGTTTTAGAGATGCTCTGACCCAGTCTCCTATTCATCACAATATGGCCATTGTCAAAATTGCTCAGATCTTTTACACTTGCCCATTTTTCCTGTTTCCAACAGATAAACTTCAAGAAGTAATCAATATATTACAGCTCAATATGAGTAATATGAAAATACTGAAATTAACACTTTATTCACCACCTTTCCTTGTATCACTCTAATGGGTCTATTTAACAAATGATGACAAGTCAAAATGGCAAATACAAAGACCCTTTCATGATTTTTGTTATTTATGAAAGGGCTAATAATGGAGAAATCATAGATTTCTACAGCATTAAGCAAATCACTGGCACTTATTGCTGCAATAAATAAATGAAATAAATGCGGCTAGAGGTTAATGGGGACAACACCATTAGGTCATGGTGTTACTTGTCTATTTCAATTGGAATCCATATGAACTCTTTATGGCTTCGCTGGATCAATCCCGATAGAAAGCATTAATTGTTTGTGCAGAGCGCTTTCTTCATTCTCTAGTAAAATAGTAAAATATAGTAAAAAGAGTTTGTGGGGGGAGGGGGTTCAAAACCGGAGATCCCATAGCAGCCTCGGAATAATAAATAGTAGCGGTGCTTCTTTGTGTATTGCTGCAATTGGTAGCAATACATATTGATAGCTACCATGCTGGGGTCATATATAACTCTTTGTTTTTATCTGGTTTATATAGCTCTCTGCCCCTCTATATCTTCAATACCTCATTACGCAAGGTAACTCTTCTGAACAGAGCAGAGGTGTCAGTGACTATCTTCAGCTCTGGAACTGCATGCCCCAGAATGCAGTGGTGCAGTAGAATGACAATTAAATGGTAAAAAGAAGAGGTTTGGTTGGGCAGTGGAGGAATGAAGTGAGACAGTTTAATAAATGCATTGGAAAGTGCAGAAAGAAGGTTTCGGTACCAGAAGTATTAGTGAATCATTTGGGTGGGAATGATTTGGGGAACAGAAAATCCATTGATCTTAATTTTGAAAGTAAAAATACATTACAAGGTTGAAGTGTTAAGGACTCTACACTCTGAATATTATGGTGAAAGATAACAGCTAGGAGCAAGTGGCGTCACCCAATGAGTGACCCTTCTATAGATGAGGCACGTAGAAATGTGAATTCTGCAGTGTAATAATTTGTGAAAGGGGTAGGTGGCTGCATGGTCAGTCATATCAGGGTCATTCATTGATAGGGCAATTGATAAAAAAAAGTGAACCCTGCTATTGCCAAGTTTATTTTCACCCATGGAGGCAGTAGCATAAGAAAATCTGTGTTAAATGGGCAGATTTTTTATAGGAGGAATGGAGCGCAGTTTTCAGATGTTGCGCTTGATTTAAAAATACGCCTGCATTAGAGGATGTTGTTGCAGGAGGTCGTAGTGGTTGGGGGCCTTTGGGCCCGGAAAGTGGTGAGCAAGGCATAGAAAGGGGGAAGCCAACAGGGCCTGGCAGTATCACCCTGGGTAGACAGCCGCATGCCTGGCTCCAGCTTCAACGGTTGGGCCATTACGGGCAGTGTGCCAGGTTTCAGCAATTGGAGGGGGATTTACGCCAAGGGACTGGTCTCCGGAGGACATTGTTGCGGTGCCTACATGGTAAACAGAATATGCCTTGCTTTCTAGATAAAACTGGAAACAATTTGGTAAATGTTATTAACCTTGCACGCTATTTGTCTGTCAAATTCAAGTTGGAAAGTGTTTAAAAAAGCTGTGACCAAAATAGTTTTCTCAAATACTTGTGTCAGAGTCTATATTAGTACACTCTGTGGGACACCGTTTGGTCGGCTTGTATTCCTTATTGTTTCAGTGTTATTAAATGTTACTCAGTTGAGTTATATATACTGGAACAGTTTATGTATGCAACATTTAATTAAATGTTTGCTACAAATCTCAAGTATGCCATATAGCCATTGAGATCCTGTTCACATTATATAGTAGAAGTGTTTTATCAAAACTGGATGTTTATACAATTAGCAGATATTTTTGTGTGATAGTCTTAGAGAAAGGTTTTACAATAGTCTACATGTTCCATAGGTGGCTTGTGGATATGGGATTATACCTCCTATCCACTGTCACAAGCTGGTGGAGATGGAGGCTCTCTGTCAGTATTAGTGCAATTTTACAGGGAGGCCCAGAGTCTAATGCACCCATGGTTCTCACCAGGGACCCCAGCAAGGGAGTATGAACTTGGCCACAAGAGATGCTCAGGTCGCTGTTCACTAAGATAGTCACCAGCGGATAGTCAGACAAGCCAAGGTCAAAACCAGAGGGGTAATGCAGTACAAAATCAGGAAACAAGAGAGTGTCAGGGAAGCCGAGGTAAAGCTAGAGGAGATGTATAACGCCAAGTTAGGATCCAAGGGGAGGTCAAACAAAGCCATATCAAACGAGGAACACAGAGACGCTTATAGCAGGGAAGCAGGAACTCTGGAGTAGTGGTGTGAGCCTAATAGTCTGGCACCCTAATGGTTAAATAGAGGCTGGAACTTCCTGAAAACTAACAAGGTGAGCGTCCTAACTGCTAAGCAATAGAAATGCAGTTTTCCAACATGTGCACAAAACTAGGGAGCCGACCGGAGACTAGTGCCCCATTGCTAAGCAACAGAAGGAATCACTCAGCTGTCCCTTGCAGCAGCAGAATTGCGGGGCCGGCGCCTGATAACCAATTTCTAACCCCTACATGGCAAGATAAAAAGCCATTGAAACCTACAGTCTACAAGACACCGTATTATGTTTATAAGAAACCTGTGGTTTATCTTTCATTGCTGAGCATCAACTTAATCATTTATTAAGTGAGATTGAAGAGTTATGCATATACATTAACCACATGGGATAGATTGGCAGTAGGAAGTTGATTTAATATTTGAGTGCATAAAAGGGAAAGAGGGGGCTAAAATTTTAATCTTTTATTACCAATTGAATGGCTAGATACTGGATTCTTTAAGTAACCTTCTAATACTGGTAAGCTCAAAAATAGGTATAACATGACCTTATGTAATATATAACCTTTAGCCTATGTTATGTCTGCTAATGTATACTAGCCATTGTTGATGTCACTGTTAAAGTTTATGAAAAGGGACAATTTCATCACCATATTGACAGGTGGGACAAGTTATACCGTCCATGAACTATATAATAAATGTGCATTTATTAAACTCATTTGCTATTCCTGTTTGCATTCATTTTTCTGTATACTGCTTGGGGGATCTTTGCTCTCTGCTGTGGTGGGTGTTCCTACAGATCCGGTGATTCAATAGGAAAAGACAGAGAGTTCGGAAAAGAAGCCTGTTGGCTCACACCACCTTGAGGTAACATCCACCTTATTTATACCTTTGTGCTCATACACCACATATAGCTCAATCTGCTTTCCCTATCTATCTAAAGCGTCAATAGACAGAAATAACAACGATACGAGTTAGAAGTAGCAGTTATTAGAGTATTCAATAGATATAAAATAACAGACAGTAAATGCTATATAGCAAGATATTGTTAGAGTTGTTAGCAGCAGTTACAGCATTCAAGGTATTAGCAGTAGTCCAAGTTAGGTAATATTAAAATTGAAGTCGTAATAAAGATTTATTTCTATTATTATTATTATTATTATTATTATTATTATTAACAGCATACTCCATGGTGCTTTACAATTCTACTTATGACCCCAAAGTGGTTAAGATCAATATGTATTACTGCAACTCAGAGAGATACATGAATTAAGTACCACAGCAATTTACCATTATCGGGCTGCCCTAGGGGGTTACCATTTATAGCTAGCATTACATTGTATTAGCTGTAATTGTATAAACATAATATACAATGTTGTAATATCTCTATATCCTTGTATCCCTTTGCTCCTTTAGTGTATTTGAGGTAGCTTAGAGAAATGAGATGTGTCTGTGTCCAGAGGCCAAAAGCAAATGTGTGTGAAAGAAAGACAGAGCCCTTTGTCTGTATGGTCTGTATAGACATGTAAATTACACCTGGGGGAAGATTTACTAAAGTGTGGTTTATAGGGCATGCTGTTCGTTTGGTGGATCTTTTTGAAGATTTATAAACAAATTTACTGAATGCTAAACTGTTTTACAAATAACCACATTACAAAAGTGCTTTTCTGATTTTTAATATGATAAGACAAAGCATGAGATTTATCAAGCTGTAGTTTGACAAATTGCTGGAAAAACTGCCAGAAAAACCTGCTGCATCTCTATGAGCAGGTGAGAGATGATTTGCAGCCTTTACTACCATGCTCCAATGCAGTGTCTGGGCTACACAAATTATTATGCGCTTTATACTTTATGGCCACAGTTTCATTCCAATAAGTGATTGTGCTAAATGGCAATGAAAATTAAATAAAAAATATATGTCTCAGAAATATAGAATAAAATAAAAAAGTTGCATTCCTTTAAAAAAAGAATGCAAACAGGAAGAGCAAAAGGGCTTAATAAATGCACATGTATTAGCTAATTCATGAATATATATATATATATATATATATATATATATATATATATATATATATATATATCTAATATATAAATGCTTAGTGGCGTCTGTCTGTCTGTGTGTGTGTGGAAAAAAACCCAAGTTGCAGCGCCACCTGCTGGGCGGAGTTATACACTGACCTACTAAATTCCTAGTGTGTGTGGGAAAAAAAATTCAAAAAGGGCTGAAATTTGGTAGGGCTCAAACTCATTTTCGTGAGGTAATTTTACCTCATGAACACACATGTGTAGAGGCGTGCGTTAGTGTGTGTGTGTGTAAAAAACTATTTTCTCAGAAAGGGCTCATCCAATTGACCTGAAATGTGGTAAACTGACATTATTTGACAAAAAAATTAGAATAGTCAAGTCAGTTAACTTCCATCATCCCCCCTTCCCCCCGTGAGAGGGGTAGTAAAGGCTAAATTTACGAGTTGAGGGGTCAAACTCATTTTCGTGAGGTAATTTCACCTCATTAACACACTTTAAAAAGGCCGCTTGCGTCGGAAAGTAACGCTCTTCCCCTGAGGAGGCCTGGGCTAGGCCCAAATGCATGACAAGAACCTTTTTAAGACCTTAAGTAGCTTGATTTGACTAGAATGCATGAGTTTCATGCACGGGTTAACTTGTATATATATATATATATATATATATATAGATATATACACCCCCGTGTTTTGGTTTTGGTTTTGGATGTGGATTAACTTCATGTTTTGGTTTTAGTTTTGCCAAAATCGCCCTTGCGTGTTTTGGTTTTGGTTTTAGATCACAATTTTATTTCTAAAATCCCCTTCTTTTTTTTTTGCTAAAATCACATCATCTGGCTTTTTTTTATCCCTACATTATTATTAACCTCAATAACATTAATTTCCAATCATTTCCAGTAAATTTTTGTAAAGTGACATGGACACTGCTACCCTTCCTGTTTCTGTGTGAGCAATGGCACTGAGCAATGTCACTGGAGACTGGAGAGTGACAAGAACACTGCTACCCCTCCTTTTTCTGTGTGAGCTACGGCACTGAGCAATGTCACTGGAGATTAGAGAGTGACAAGAACATTGCTGACCCTGTTTCTGTTTCAAATTTTATACAGCATAAATGTAAAAGACTTTATAAATGTAAGAGATTTCATATAGTACAATGGCAGTTGCAAAGGAAGTACAAAGTCTCATACATTTATGCTGTATAAAATTTGCAGTACCCCTCTGGATTGTCTTGTTGATGTATAACAAATCGCTGTGGAGGAGTTGCATCATTTTTACAGATAAGCTTCTGATTTATATATTTTTGGTATGAGGCCATTCACTCATCCACGTGAAGTTCACTTTTCCTATTTTATTTTGCGTGCACTTTTTGTTCAGTTTTGTCACCTTAGCGCCATTGTCTTCTTCACGTTTGTTTCTTTCTCAATATATATATATATATATATATATATATATAAATATAAATATATGTACATGGGGCTATGTTTGTCTACCGGTATGGCTATCCCCTAAAGACACAACCTCTCTAGCTGCTCTCTCTTTCGGGGGCTTGTCCTTCTCCCACACACCCAGACCTGGGGAATGGCAAGGTGGCAGCGTCGGCATACTTCTCTCCTACTGCTGTTCCTTTCGGGTTCTTCCCCCTGAACCCTCCCTCTCTTTTTCCTCCTTTAAGGTACACTCTATCTGTCTATTCCACCCAGTCCACCTCCGTGTTGCGGTTACAACCGTCCTCCCGGTTCTGTCTGCCAATTTCTTGATCACTTTGCCACCTGGCTTCCTCACTTTCTCTCCTCTGACCTACTTGGGGGACTTTCTTGGGGGACTTTAATATCCCTATAGACAATCCCTCAGACCCTGCTGCCTCCAAACTTCTCTCCCTCTCCTCCTCCCTTGGTCTCTCTCAATGGACCTCCTCTCCCTCCCACCGCAGTGGCCACTCCCTAGATCTGTTTTTTCCACACCTCGGTACAGTCTCTGACCTCATTAATTCACCTTCTTCTCTCTCGGACCACCATCTCCTCTCTTTTACCATCTCTCCACCCCTCTCATCATCCCTGTCCCCCAAGGTTACTCTCACCAGGCGTAATCTTGACACAGTTGACCCTACCAGTTTCTCCTAATCCCTGGGCCAGCTCCTCTCCCCCATCACCTCTCTTTCTTGCCCCGATAAGGCTGTCTCCTTTTACAATCGCACTCTTACCACTGCACTTGACTCTGTCGCCCCGGCTGTCACCGCATGCTTCGTCGGTCCCCGCCGCAACCGTGACAAACTAAACTTACCCGCCATCTTCAAAAATGTTCCCGCAGTGCAGAACAGCTCTGGAGAAAGTCACGCACTCATGCTGACTTCCTCCACTTCAAGTTCATACTTGCTTCTTACAGTTCGGCCCTATCGCTCTCTAAACAATCTTTTTTTAAAGCTCTCATTTCTTCCCAATCCTCCAACCCCTGTTGGCTTTTTGCCACCTTCAACTCCCTCCTCTCCCCTCCTCCTCTCCCACTCCCCCCAAGCTTTCTGCTGTCGACTTTGCTACCCACTTCACCTCCAAGATTGAGTCTATACGTCATGACATCTCCCAGCAGTCCCTTCTTACCCTACCCTCTCTCCCCTCCATGCCCACTCTGTCCCCCTTCTCACCCTCCTCTGCTGCTGCTATCTCCTTCCTCCCCTCCCCTCCTGCTAGCTCACCCTCCTTCTCTTCCTTCACTCCGGTATCTGCAGATGAAGTCTATACCCTTCTCTCTTCCTCTCCCCCCTCCACTTGCACACAGGACCCAATGCTCTCCCATCTCCTCCTCTCCCTCTCTCTTAAAGCCTGCTCCCACCTTGCACATCTCCTCAACCTATCCCTCTCCTCTGGAATCTTCCCCTCCTCTTTTTAAACATGCTCTTGTCTCCCCCATACTCAAGAAACCGTCTCTGGATCCCGCCTCTCTCTCTAATTACTGCCCTATTTTGCTTTTTGCTTTTGCCTCCAAACTCCTTGAACGGGTTGTCTACAACTGTCTCACCTCCTTTCTCTCCTCTCACTCACTCCTTGACCCACTCCAATCTGGTTTTCGCCTCCTCCACTCCACTGAAACTGCCCTCACTAAGGTCACTAAAGACCTTCGCCTCGCTAAATCCAATAGACACTACTCCCTTCTTATCCTTCTTGACCTCTCTGCTGCCTTCGATACCATTGACCATGCACTCCTTTTGCAAACTCTCAAATCTATAGGCCTATGTAACACTGTCCTCTCCTGGTTTTCCTCTTACCTCACCAACAGCTCCTTCTCAGTCTCTACTCATGATTCTACATCACCCCCTCTTCCCCTACCTGTTGGCGTTCCTCAAGGCATCGTTCTTGGCCCCCTACTTTTCTCCCTCTGCACCTCCTCCCTTGGTGTCCTCATCCGCTCCTTTGGCCTCCAGTACCACCTCTATGCTGATGATACCCAATTTTATCTTTCATCCCCTGACCTCTCCCCTTCCCTTCTGTCTCGTGTCTTCTCCTGTCTCTCAGCCATCTCATCTTGGATGTCCCAACGCTTCCTTAAACTCAATATTTCCAAGACCGAGCTTATAGTCTTCCCCCCTCCAAGACTCTCCCACCCCCTCTCTATTTCTGTTAATAACACTACTCTTGTTTCTGTCCCCCAAGTCCGATGCCTTGGGGTCATCCTTGACTCTACCCTCTCATTCAAGCTTCACATTCTGTCCCTCTCAAAATCCTGCTACTTCCACCTTCGGAATATATCTAAGATACGTCTCTTTCTCACCACCAGGGCCGGACTGGCTATCTGGCACTTCTGGCAAATGTCAGAAGGGCCGATGGTCAGATGGGCTGGTCTGATCTATCAGTGCACTGGGGAGAAGAGAAAGATTGCCACACAGGAAATGGGGAGGGCGGGGAATAATATTGTCCACTACTGTGTAGCATACTATCAACTGGGGGCACTATTGGGGCATAATATCAACTGGGGGCACTAATGGGGCATAATATCAACTGGGGGCACTATTGGGGCAAAATATCAACTGGGTGCACAACTGGGGGCACTATTGGGGCATAATATCAACTGGGGGCACTATTGGGACATAATATCAACTGGGGGCACTATTGGGGCACAATATCAACTGGGGGCACTTTTGTGGCATAATATCAACTGGAGGCACTACTGTGTGGTAAAATATGATTTTGGGGCAATACTATGTGGTAAAATATGATTTTGGGGCACTAATGTGTGGTAAAATATGATTTTGGGGCACTACTGTGGGGTAAAATATGATTTTGGGGCACTACTGTGTGGTAAAATATGATTTTGGGGCACTACTGTGGGGTAAAATATGATTTTGGGGCACTACTGTGTGGCATAATATCAATTGGGGGCATGTACTCAGGCATGAGGGAAGGAGAAGAATGTTAATATAATGTGGGAGGCTGGCTATTAATTTAATGGTGGAGTTTAGGTGGGGGCTAATTATTTAATTTGTGCTATTTTATTTGTGGAGTTATGTGGGTTAATTTTATATTAGGGGCTAGCAATTTAAGATAGGGTGATTGGACCTTTCAATTAATAGCCCCCAAACCACCCCAGCATTAAATTAAAGTGGGGCTGTTTGGGAAAAAAATATGAATTTCATGGCAGTGATGGTTGCAGGAAATAGCATTTACGTTTAATAAATATACCTTTTTCACTTATGGCTGGGATTGTTTGGAGGAAGGGAAATAGGTTCATTTATCAGCAGCAGCAGCTATTTATATTAAATGTAAATACTAGTATATTAATGTTGCGACTGGATGGAGGCCTAATTATAAAACATGGGTTGTATTGATTAAACAACAGGGCTGGTTGGAGTTTTCTAAATTACATATACCCATTTTTTTTTCCAAATAGGGCTTCCAACATTCCAGTATCCAGATAAGCAGCAACTGAACTAAAGACACCAGGAGCCATAGGTGGTGAAAGTAACAAGACAGGTAGGAGAGAGCAGGACAGTCTGCCAACTGTCCTGAATCTGGTGGGGAAGTCCTGAATTTTGGTGACTGTCTCGTTTAGTGAGATTTGATCCGACTACAAGGACAGTTGGGAGGTATGTCCCACTTCACACTGTACTGCTTGTGAAGGCAGAGCTGTGTGCAACTAACAGTATTGCACATAGTATTGCCAGTGTATTTGTCTAACATTTGTGTAAAATGATAGCCATGTTACATAATAGTGGCTCCCTGTCTTAAACACCCCAGGCCCCCCAAGTGTTAATCCAGCTCTGGTTAGAAGGAGGGAGCGGATAGCTGCTCCAAGTCTCTGGATAGGACACAGCCTGCAGAGCAAGCCGAGGAGCTCTAGGTCTCACAAGATTATCTTGTGAGACTAATAGCTTCCCTGCTCACTCTACAGGAAGTTCCCACCCTGATGGATGTCAGCAGCACCAGAAGCATAGATAAGTACAGTGGGCTAGGGGTGTCATAATGTGCCTCGGGGGATGGCGTGATAAATGTAATGTTTTATTTAAATTTATGTATCATTGCCCCATGTGGCCACACCCACAACACAATGTGGTCACGCCTTTTTCGGTGCTGCCGCGCAGGCCCACCTCGGTTTCTTTCCTGCTGGAACTAAGGTGGGCCTGTGGACTATAAATGCCAGGGCTGATTTTTAGTCCCAGTCCGGCCCTGCTCACCACGGAAGCTACGAAAACCCTTTTTCACTCGCTTGTTATCTCTCGCCTTGACTACTGTAACCTTCTTCTCTCTGGCCTACCTGATTCTCGCCTTGACCCTCTGAAGTCTGTCCTCAATGCTGCTGCCCGCCTAATTTTTCTCTCCCGCCGCTCTGTCTCTGCAGTCTCCCTCCAACAGTCACTACATTGGCTCCCCATACCCTACAGAATTAAATTTAAACTCCTCACCCCCCTCACCTTTAAAGCTCTTAGTCAATCTTTCCCTCCCTACATCTCCAATCTCATCTCTACCTACACTCCCACCCGCCGCCTCCGCTCTGCCTGTGACCGCCGCCTCAATACTTCACTGATCAGCTCCTCTCACTTTCGTCTTCAGGACTTTGCCCGGGCTGCTCCCCTGCTGTGGAATGATCTTCCACGTTCCATCAGGTTAGCATCTACTCTCAAAGGCTTCAAGTGTATGTTTAAGACTCATTTCTTTATTCAAGTCTATCAGTCCTCCTCATAACTTCCTTGTCCCGGTTCTCTCCCCAAGTTAGTACCACCCTTCTCCCCCTTCCCTTTAGGATGTAAGCTCTCATGAGCAGGGCCCTCTTTCCTTGTGTGCTCCTTTTACTATTCCATCACCCTCTGTACCTCTTGGCCTGCTTCGCTAGCCCTGTTTTCCCTGTTTTCTTAAGCTTCGGCCTTCTTCTCGCTGATTTCTACCATCCCTTTCACTATCTGTCCCAGAAATAATCTGATTTGCTTTACCTTGTTACCGTGTTTGTATATATTTTTGTATCATGTTGTGTCTTGGGTCTCTGTTTTCTGTATATGTAATGTACGGCGCTGCGGACCCTTTGTGGCGCCTTATAAGTCAAAGGTAATAATAATAAAATAATAATAATATGGTTGGCTGTGTTTTCATTTGTTCGTTGTATGTGTTTATAAAGAAATTTTAAGAATAAATTAAAAAAGTAATTCCGGCAGTGAGAGAAGTGACAGTTGGTGTTGTGAGGAGAGTGAGGGAAGTAACAGTTGGAGCTGAGAGGAGAGTGAGGGAAGTGACAGTTGGTGTTGTGAGGAGAGTGAGGGAAGTAACAGTTGGTGTTGTGAGGAGAGTGAGGGAAGTAACAGTTGGTGCTGTGAGGAGAGTGATGGTGGTCAGAAGAGATGTGAGGAGAGTGATGGTGGTCAGAATAGATGTGAGGAGAGTGATGGTGGTCAGAATAGATGTGAGGAGAGTGAGGGAAGTGACAGTTGGAGCTGAGAGGAGAGTGATGGTGGTCAGAAGAGATGTGAGGAGAGTGAGGGAAGTGACAGTTGGAGCTGAGAGGAGAGTGTGGGAAGTGACAGTTGGAGCTGAGAGGAGAGTGAGGGAAGTGACAGTTGGAGCTGAGAGGAGAGTGAGGGAAGTGACAGTTGGAGCTGAGAGGAGAGTGATGGTGGTCAGAATAGATGTGAGGAGAGTGAGGTAAGTGAAAGTTGGAGCTGAGAGGAGAGTGTTGGTGGTCAGAAGAGATGTGAGGAGAGTGAGGGAAGTGACAGTTGGAGCTGAGAGGAGAGTGTTGGTGCTCAGAAGAGATGTGAGGAGAGTGAGGGAAGTGACAGTTGGAGCTGAGAGGAGAGTGATGGTGGTCAGAAGAGATGTGAGGAGAGTGAGGGAAGTGACAGTTGGAGCTGAGAGGAGAGTGTGGGAAGTGACAGTTGGAGCTGAGAGGAGAGTGAGGGAAGTGACAGTTGGAGCTGAGAGGAGAGTGAGGGAAGTGACAGTTGGAGCTGAGAGGAGAGTGAGGGAAGTGACAGTTGGAGCTGAGAGGAGAGTGAGGGAAGTGACAGTTGGAGCTGAGAGGAGAGTGAGGGAAGTGACAGTTGGAGCTGAGAGGAGAGTGATGGTGGTCAGAATAGATGTGAGGAGAGTGAGGTAAGTGAAAGTTGGAGCTGAGAGGAGAGTGTTGGTGGTCAGAAGAGATGTGAGGAGAGTGAGGGAAGTGACAGTTGGAGCTGAGAGGAGAGTGTTGGTGCTCAGAAGAGATGTGAGGAGAGTGAGGGAAGTGACAGTTGGTGCTGTGAGGAGAGTGAGGGAAGTGACAGTTGGAGCTGAGTGGAGAGTGAGGGAAGTGACAGTTGGTACTGTGAGGGAAGTGACAGTTGGTGCTGTGAGGAGAGTGATGGTGGTCAGAATAGATGTGAGGAGAGTGAGGTAAGTGACAGTTGGAGCTGAGAGGAGAGTGTTGGTGGTCAGAAGAGATGTGAGGAGAGTGAGGGAAGTGACAGTTGGAGCTGAGAGGAGAGTGTTGGTGGTCAGAAGAGATGTGAGGAGAGTGAGGGAAGTGACAGTTGGAGGTGAGTGGAGAGTGAGGGAAGTGACAGTTGGTGCTGTGAGGGAAGTGACAGTTGGTGCTGTGAGGAGAGTGAGGGAAGTGACAGTTGGAGGTGAAAGGAGAGTGAGGGAAGTGACAGTTGGAGCTAAGAGGAGAGTGATGGTGGTCAGAAGAGATGTGAGGAGACTGTTGAAGGAGTGACAGGAGACAGAGAAGAAGTATATAAGCAGCAGATTATAGAAGATTGACAAAAGAAATAATCAGTTAAGAAGAGAAACAAGGGAGAAATATTATATAGAAACAATGTGATGTACAAGACTACCAACCAAGTCAATGCTATATCTTGCTGAGTGTTTCAGACACAGATATAAAAGTTTAAAGACTTCATCCTTGACAGATAAGTGAACCAAATATCAACCAATGAATGGGTCCAGTATTTGAGTAAAATATACAGCTTTAAACACATTTTACCTTAGTTACCATGGTAAAAGTGAGCTAAAATGCCCTGCTGTGAAATATCAGTCACTAAATAGAAAGAAACAATATCATATTCATTATATTCATTCTGCCATATCTAATACTGAATAACTGTTATAAACTAATTCAGTGATTGCAGCATTTTATGGAAATCAATTGATTAATATTTAAAGACATTTATTTCTCTGCTCAAATTATTGAATAACAAACGGTCATATGATGTCTTCAGTGATCACTCTTCTCCATAGACTTTAATGTTGCCCATTATTAATGAATCACAGCTAAATTAATGTATTAACAATATTATCACAAGAAAAGAATACATAGTGAGAACCGTAATTTACTATTCATACATAACTGGAGTTTGAGGAACTAATAAAGAAATGGGCAATAACTAAATAGATTGCCTTCATAAACATTAAGGGCCTCATTTAGAGTCGGACGCAATGTGCATCTAAGAAGTACAGGAGTGGGAGTGTGCCGCAGCTTGGTAGGGTACTGCGAGTGGCAAGCAACCCCAGTTGCGTCCCACTGGTAATACCCTACCGCAATGCGACCAGTTTGTGCTGCTAGCTAACTACTTGCGCCACCTATTTCCTGCCGCACATTTTTAACCCTTTTTGGATGTGTGTTGCGTCTGCACCTTACTGCGTTCAGGATTTAGTTACGGGGTCACACCCCCTGTGTCTATATTATACAAGTTACGCCGTCACAATTCTATGTTCCGCCCTTTCCCTCATACTAAGCCGCAAGCTGTCGCAAGTGTAAATTGCGTCCAAGATGGTGCTTGCTGCACATGCGTGATAGTGGTTTTGTGGTCGATGCGCCTAAAACAGACTTTGCGTCCGACTCTAAATGAGGCCTTAATTCTCTATTTATTATATTGCAGAAGATAATACAGTTCTTATAACTGACAATTAACCCTCTGATCTATAATTCCAACCGTTGAACTCTTCACATTTCACCAACGTGCACAATGTGTCTTATGTGCTTAAATTACATTTATCTAGTAGGATAAATAGATACTACATTGCTTCAAACTTGTACATAATTCTATAGATGTTAGTTAAAATAGACTGGTATTAGTATAATAATAACTGAGTATTGCAATTATTAAAGGTTTTAGAGTAACATAGCAAAAGTGCACTAGTAGTAAATAGCTTAAGAGAAGAATATTAGTGATAATAATAATAATAATAATAATAATAATAGTTAATAGTCAGTATTAGGATATAAGACAGTAAATTAGCAAGTTTAGTGATTGCACTAAGAATAGGTAATTCATATTATATTAATGGTAAACTTAAGTTTAAGTAATGCATTTTGTATCACAAACATTATTTTAATAAGATATTGTTTAGAAATAATTGTGCATTTTTAAAATTTATATCTGAGTAATTCTTGTAAGGTGCAACTTCAATGTGTTACATTAAACAACACCACACGGGTTATTACAAAAGTACTATCACTTTAGGAGAAAAATAGCCTCATTTATGTAATTTATTCATGAGAGTTAGGGGATAAGGCGACTGTCTTTATTACAATTGACAATTGTATATGTGTGAAGCATTGCATTACATAGCCCGGATTGTGCCTTGAAATGTATTTCCCTACTGCAACATGAAGACAGTAAAATTGCTCTCTTGAAAAGTATAGGAGAAGACCCAAAGACCAATAGTCTGAGCTGGGGCAATACTCAAGGCCTTTTGTGTGATGGAAATAACAAGTAGGTTAAGAAATGTCTACATTCATAATGTTGAAAGTCAAAATATCTACACCATAATGTCAACAGTGATAATTTACATAATATTATAATGTCAACCAACAAAATGTCAACGTGTTCATAATGTCCCCGTGTAAACTGCGAGCAGTACAAATTCCAATATTATGCACAGCACTACAATAGTATATCAAAACAATGACAATTGAGGCCTTAAGCAGAGAGCACTTAAGGGCATGTGTTTATTTATTCTTTCAGGCACTTACTCATTCGGAGTCAATAGTTCGTCTGCACAGCTGGCCAATAGAAATCCTTTTGGAGGTGTCCTAGGATTTCTATATATTATCGCTACAATGGAAGTCAGGTCTATTAGTTTTCTGTGCAGTTTTCTGATACCTGCTAAGAATTAATAACATTTTTGCTTCTTTAACCAGTTTTTTTTCCGGTAGGAGGGGGAGCGGTGCAGTCATTGACTAATCAAAGGTGCTAAAGCTTGATTGGCCGCATGTCACTGCCCCTTTCGAAGTAACATGACTCTTGGTATTCTTGTATGGAGGGCCCCTTGACTGACCTTTGTGAGGGCAAGTCAATTTTTGAGTCCAGAAAGGGTGCAGTCACGCTGATGCCAGAATTTAGCACTGGCCAATTGTAAAGACTTAGGGCTAGATTTACTAAGCTGCGGGTTTCAAAAAGTGGGGATGTTGCCTATAGCAACCAATCAGATTCTAGCTTTCATTTATTTAGTACCTTCTACAAAATGAAAGCTAGAATCTGATTGGTTGCTATAGACAACATCCCCACTTTTTCAAACACACAGCTTAGTAAATCTAGCCCTTAGTGTTGGTACAGTGGTTAGAGGTGTGTCTCCCACTTTTGGTTTTAAGATTGGTTGTTAGCCGACTGTCCTGCTCATGCCGCCACCAGAAAAGAACTGTATTTCAAATTTAAAAATAAACTGTGACCTTATTTTTGTCAAAAGTAATGACGTCTCCGTGTCTTTCTTTTAAGTTAGGACATGTAAGTACGAAGGTCAGTAATGTCTAGGAAGGAAAAAACATTAGCATTATGTACTTTATAGCGCAGCTATATCATATTACCATACAGTGCAACAATTTAAACAACATTTCTGTTTCCATGCATATATCAATGCACATTATTAAACATTTAATGTAATGTGCTTACTTATGTATACAATTACATTTTTAAAAACTGAGTAGCCACATCCACAGAGTTGGCTTTTTTCTTTAAATATAATGCTTTTTTTTATGTAATATTTGTTGCATAGACTTAAAAAGTTTTTTTGCAATTTGTAAAACACAAACTAAGTGTAAGCTTCTCTGTTATCACACTGTGATACTTGTTGTGGTCACACCTGAATAGGATATAGCACAGATACAGTGTTACATCCCTGTTTTTTGTTTCTAAGAAGAAGGTTGAGTGTGACATATACAAAATATGTCAACATGTATATTTTCATAGTAGTTATCATGGTGCATATGATTGCTTCAATTATCTGTTTTTCTGGTAGGTAAAAAAAAGTTAAAAAGATACACCAATCAACAGGTAAATGTAATAGTGCTCACTGGAGATCACTTACAAAGCACAAAGAACCCCATTTAGAGTAAGCCTAAAAAATGCAGCCCGATTCTAGGCATCAATCTACAGCTGCAATATTGTGGTTTTACATGTGTATTTTGAGTTGCACATCTCTTAAGATATGTACAGCTGAAAATACAGATTATAAATGTGGCTGCATTAAACATTTACATTCTTGCATATAGATGCAGTCATAGTATAGAGGAGTGATCTTCAGCAACATGTTATAGAATATGTAATGTGTTACTGTTATAAAAAGAATATAAATATATAAACTGTGCCCCTGCCCCCAAATTAGTAACCAGCACCAGTGCAATAGCCTGGGCTGCTTAATTCTAAAGGCAAATCAAATTATACCAAATCCAATATGGCGCAACAATGATGCAATCAGTAAGCGGCTTGTAGCAAATTCAAAGTAGGTAACACCGAACCATACCAATAACAGAGCAAACAAATAACATAGAATTTACTGACATGCGCCAACATCAGAAATCAGAGCGAGGGAGTAGACTAATGCAATGATTGTCCGAAATAACTCTTATTCAGAAAAGTCTTTCTAGGGGTCTTCAAATAAGTTTCTTGGATGTAAAGGGTATTTCAGTTCTTCTGAAATGATTGGAGTCAGTCCACCCATAGTTCATATCACGGCATGAAAAAATATAAAAAGAAAACGAAACAGCACATAGTGTAATCTGTAAACCAATTACATAAGGAATAGACGCCCTTCACAACTAAAAGTGCATCAATAGTAATGGAATCAGACAACACGTGAAATCGATAATCTTCTTAACCCCTTAGGGTATGTACTCACTAGACACAAATCGAAAAGACAGCCTGTAGATAACATGGAGTGGAATCATCTTATAACATCATTCCTCTAATAAAGAGTGTCGCTGGAGTAAAACAGTTCCTGGAAATCTGCCCCAGCACCGGACATAGACCGTTTACAGCGGGGTATTCTGGGTATTCTGGGAGTCTGATGTCAGGAGTTCTCCTGACATCAGACTCCCAGAATACCCCGCTGTAAACGGTCTATGTCCGGTGCTGGGGCAGATTTCCAGGAACTGTTTTACTCCAGCGACACTCTTTATTAGAGGAATGATGTTATAAGATGATTCCACTCCATGTTATCTACAGGCTGTCTTTTCGATTTGTGTCTAGTGAGTACATACCCTAAGGGGTTAAGAAGATTATCGATTTCACGTGTTGCCTGATTCCATTACTATTGATGCACTTTTAGTTGTGAAGGGCGTCTATTCCTTATGTAATTGGTTTACAGATTACACTATGTGCTGTTTCGTTTTCTTTTTATATTTTTTCATGCCGTGATATGAACTATGGGTGGACTGACTCCAATCATTTCAGAAGAACTGAAATACCCTTTACATCCAAGAAACTTATTTGAAGACCCCTAGAAAGACTTTTCTGAATAAGAGTTATTTCGGACAATCATTGCATTAGTCTACTCCCTCGCTCTGATTTCTGATGTTGGCGCATGTCAGTAAATTCTATGTTATTTGTTTGCTTAATTCTAAAGCAGGAGGGCAACAAGTCTGTTTTTCCTGCAGCGCCACCTCACTGTACTGTGGCTGGGCTGGGTTCTTAAATTAAAAACCCCTTCCTCACTGGCTGA
Source organism: Mixophyes fleayi (assembly GCF_038048845.1). NCBI lineage: Eukaryota > Metazoa > Chordata > Amphibia > Anura > Limnodynastidae > Mixophyes > Mixophyes fleayi. The sequence goes on along the minus strand of NC_134404.1, from coordinate 135,730,751 downwards.
CAATGTGGAAGAGTGCGTGTGTTTAATTAACCAAATGAACTTAAGCACACCCTGCGTGTTTTCTAAATTGTTCCATGCTGCTGCAGGCTGTTGCACCTCGGTGTCAATGACAGGGCCATCTTTTCCATTGGGCACGATGGGCAGGTGCCCGGGGGGCCCATGGGCAAGGGGGCCCCATAGGCAGGGCTCTTAATTAAAATAAATAATCCTGCAAAAGAAAAAACCTGCAAAAAAACCTTCAAGGGTCACGGAGCAAGTACATCTATCTATATCTATATCTATCTATCTCTATATATATCTATCTATCCATCTATATATATATATATATATATATATATGCACCGGGGCCCCTATATATATATATATATATATATATATATATATATATAGGGGCCCCTGGGCACGGCTTTGCCCGGGGGCCCATAATGTTGTTAAGATGGCTCTGATCAATGATAGACTGGAAGCTTTGTGTTGCACTGTGATGTCAGGGGAGGGCCATCTAGGGCACTCAGTAACCTTCTACTTGCCCTGGATAACTGGGTGAATAGGGTATATTTTTTGAGGTGTTTCATTCTGTGCAAGGGAGAGCACGGTTATTTCTGGGATGTAGTCGAAATGTCTACATTCATAATGTCAACAGTAAAAATGTCTACATCATAATGTCGACAGTGATAATGTTTACACTGATATAATGTCAACCAACAAAATGTCTACATGTGATAATGGCTACACAGTTTAAAAAAGTTCATATACATAATGTCTACACATTCAAAATGTCGACATAAATATATGTAAAAAAAAATATGCCACCCACCCAAAATGCTTAACTAACCCTAGTGAAGAAGAGCGAACCAACACAAAGAATTCTCTTGAGGATGGTGAACTTGTCACGTCTCACGGGAGATTTCTATCAGTCAGTGTTAACGCAGTCCTTCCCAAGGCACAGAGACTAAAGAACCCCCTGGTTGTCACCAAGAACCGCCGCAAAGCGTGATGGATTATGCTGCTGGAGGTTCACAGGTCGCGGCCCTTAGGTTATCTCACTGATGTAATAGGTGATAGATGAGAGATCCGGCAGGATTAGAGAGAACAGACTCTGTAGTGGTAATGTAGTACAGCACAGCAGGGCAGGATTAGTTAGCTGAAGTGGTACAGCAAACACAGAAGAATCCAAGCCGTACTCAGTGGACCACCAGGTCGGATACACTGAAGATACACCACACTCAGGAAAGTCACTGGGTCGGAAACACTGGTGCTCAGACAGCGGAGTGGTCAGTAAGAATAACCGGGTCGGATACACAGGAGCTTAGCCAGCAGAGTAGTCAGTATGGATAGCCGGGTCAGATACACAGGAGCATAGGAAGCAGAGTAGTCAATATGTATAGCCAGGTCAGACACACAGGTACACAGGCAGCAGAGTAGTCAATATGGATAGCCTGATCGGATACACAGGTACACAGGCAGCAGAGGATCCAGAAGCAGCGGTCTAACAAGGTCATACACAGAGAAACACCAGAAAGCAGCACAGGAAACACAAGGAGAGCAGATGCCAAGTGGTAACCTGTTGCTCTGACACAGGCAGTGACAGCAAAAAAGATATCTATGGATTAATGTACCTTATGTATGTTCAACAATTTGTAGTGCCTTAATAAACCACCATTTGTTTTCAAACTGATGCACTCCTACAAATTGTTGAACATACATAAGGAACATTAATCCATAGATAATGAGGTATTATAGGAAGCGCTGGAATATCTCTTACTTACCTACTTGCTGTTTTCTTCCTCTCCGGCTCATCGCTGCAGGCTCCAACAGCACCTCTTTCTTCATGCTGTCAGTGCACGCCCTACTCTTGCTTAGTGTGGTCAGGCAACGTAAGATCATAGTCTCACGTGACCTCCTCACTAAGCAGTGCATGGCGATCGCCGGCAGTATGAAAAAAAATATATATATAACACCGCCAGCAGATCTTTCTTAGGGGTCCCCCAGTTGCCCGAGGCCCCTGGGCTTTAGCCCATAAAGCCCTGCGGTTAATCCGGCCCTGAAGTTACTAACGCTGGCAAAACACATTTGTGACAATTTCTGCATGTCCAGCAGTTTGATTTTACATCTATATCTTCGACTTGTTTACTTTATATAATTTATTTGCTCTTTCTACTTTATTAATGTGACTGCTACTTTATTAATGTGACTGAATATGATTATGACTGAACAAACCATTCCCCTATTTCTGCATCTTTGTTCTGCCCTGCTTAGTTTTACAACTCTGCTATCCACAGTTTCTACCTATACAACTAATCCGTTCACCTAGGCACATTCCCACCCCACCTATAATACTCTAGCCATCCCTCTACCGCTCAATACTTTTTCCCTCCTCCCAGTGACAACCTCTGCACTTACTAAATATAATAAATATAGTATCCTGCACACTTCACAAATCTTTTACCTCTATCCCTTATAAACATATAGAGCCTGATTCATCAAGGAACGCAAATGGAAATTTTGTAGGTACAATTTCAAAATCACTCTGCGCATGCCCAGAACAGGCTCATATGCCACAGAACGCAGCCACATACAATTCATCTTTGAGTGCAAAGACCACTTACTACAGCCTACGATTTCATGAAAGGAATGGGGTGGGGAAGGCCCGTTTGGCAGTAGTCAACATACAGTAAGGGTTTGCCAATCTCGAGCACGGGCAGCTGCATCTGATCCAAGCTCTGGCCATCTCAAAAGTACTTGTTTTTTAGCCTTATCTATTGCTCCAGCTACAGGGCTAGTCTAAATGTTGCTTCCTAATGATTACGGCTGTGTACGCATGTTAGAACAGGTGTATGCAATCAATAGCAACTGTAAAACTGTGTTTTATATACAGTAGACATTAATAATATCCTAATAACTGTATTTCATGGCCTTTTTTATTTTTCAAATATGTATTATTATTTTTTTGTTAATAATGCCTATATTATTACCAGATGACATTAAGTTTTTTTTTTCTGTGCGTTCTTTTGAGAATTTACATTCTACATAGGTATTGGACGTATCCTGCTGTGTCCTGTCTAGTAGAGCTGAGCAGACCTACAACTGTATTCATCAGCGCACGTATCTTCAGATCCGCTCCTTGTTGAGTTTGGGCGTGCACAGACCCGAATTACACACGTTCTCTTACCTCTCTGTCTGTATGTATTACCCAGTATTGTCTTATTAATGTTTGTTCCCAATTGTAAAGCGCTACGGAATCTTCTGGCGCTATATAAATAAATGTTGATGATGATTATCATGTTCTGAAACAAATGCACATTGCGTTAGTATGAGTCCCTTGAATCAGGCCTATAAATCCTCACCCTATCAAATTCCAACCCAATGTCCAACGGCAGGCACCTTAAAGTAGCACAAGTAATTTAATACCATTAGTCTAAAACCTGTGTCATTTTGTTTAACAATTTTCTTTAACACTTTTCTTCTTGCTCAGTCAACAGTTATACTATATAACACTGTACATGTGTAAAACATACTATTTTGCACCTAAGTTTAAATGTGTTAAACCCTGTTCAACCTGTGGGAACTACCTGAATTTTTATTTCTAATAATCACTGATGCTACCACGTCTTGAATCCCCCAGCTCTCCAAAACTGGAATAGCTTTACTCACCCAATTTCTACGGACATGACCACATTCCACAGTATCGATAGACACCACCACGCCAAACCCTTTGAAGCAGCGCTACACGGCTATTGACAGATAAGCATAATCTTTATTCTAGGTCACTAGATGGAGGAACCCGTGTTTGTAGTGCACTCACATATTTCCTGACACTAGCCAAGAGCAACTAGTACACACACAACTATAAGCTAAAAACAACTACTTTAACTCTGCATGACTTCCAATGTAGACAAACGTACAATGATTGGCACAGATAGGTTTAATGACAAATGTTCAGGATTTATGCTTGCTGGGAAGAGACAATGAGCATGGTCAAAGCCAAGTCAAAAGTCCAGTACACAAAGAAACATCAGGAACTTGAATAATTTGAAACACTGGTAAAGGCACACTATAATCTGGCAACCCAGAAGAAGGTACATATACATATTAATAAGACAAAGTCGGGGCCATCTTATCAACATTATGGGCCCCCGGGCAAAGCAGTGCACCGGGGCCCCTAGATATAGATATAGATATATAGATGTATACAGATACAGATATAGATATATAGAGATAGAGATAGATAGATGTACTTGCTGTCACGGGCACTAGGAGTCTTTACCCAGGGATCACCAGGTGATAAGCTTACCAGAGCAGTATAGGTGGTAATATGGTACTCTGGTAGCGGGGTGATCACGGAACAGGAGACAGCAGATGATAGAGATGCTCGGGAAAGTCTATGACTAGCAGCACTGGTAATATATATGTAGTAATACACGAGGAACTGAATGGACAAAGGACACGTGAGGGTAGTCAGTGGTCTGCGGTAGCAAGTTGTACCACTGCTACAGTGAGGAGGAATGTCCAACAGAAACGAGGAGGTGATGAGAGTCAGCGGTCTGCGTTTAGCAAGTTGTACCGCTGTCTGGGTGAAGGAATGGGATCCAGGTGAAGGTATCCGGGGAGTCAGTGGTCTGCGTTAGCAAGTTGTACCACTGCTATGTGAGAGGACACTGGAACAGGTGACACTGGAAACAGGAATCAGTAGTCTGCCTCTAGCAAGTTGTACCACTGAATATATATGTGAGGAGGAGCACGGGGAGAGACTGCAATACAGAGGATACACGGGCACCTTGAACTTGATCCACAAAGACATGCACAATATAGTAATGACTGAACAGCACTGCAATAATACAAAGTCATAGAAACTATCCGGGCAAAAGATAACACAGTCAATGATGGCAAAAGTCTCAGCGGATAGTAAGCTCCAGAGGAGAACAACTCAGTCCAGCAAGATATGCAATAAACCAGCACAGTCAATGAGAAGTATGCATACCGTGGTTCAGGAGCAGGCTGTCAGACAGGAGTGCAGAGATACCTGAACGGCTGGAGGCCGGCAGGATGCGAAGTCCCTGGAGGGTGAAGCGGTAATCAAGTAGGTGCAGTGCACAGGTAGGTAGACCAGCAGGGGAACAAATACTCAGGAAGCAGTAGTATGTAGAACTGGACTCATAGAGGACCCTGAAGAGTAGCGATGGTCTAGACGAGATGAAAGCAGTGAGGCGCAGATCCGATGCAGACTGGCGAGTAGACACCAGCAGGAACACTGAGAAGCACGGAGAGCGGATCAGCTGCTGCAGACACGAGTAGAACTGAGGAGTAGCAGCCAGCAGGACTCTGCAGGTACACGGAGGTAGCGGATAGCAACCAGCAGTTGCAGCCACGATGAAACACGGGAGAGTAGAGCTGAGCTGGAACTGTTGAGCACGGAGAGCAGCGGATAGGAATCAGTTGTAGCAGTCTCGAGGAAACACGGGAGAGTTGAGATGAGCTGAAGACTGTAGCGCACGGAGGCAGCAGATAGGAATCAGCCAAACAGTCACGATGAAACACAGGAGAGTTGAAGTGGTCTGAGGACTGTAGTGCACGGAGGCAGCGGATAGGAATCAGCAACAGTCACGATGAAAAACAGGTGAGTTGAAGTGGTCTGAAGACTGTAGTGCACGGAGGCAGCGGATAGGAATCAGCAACAGTCACGATGAAACACAGGAGAGTTAAAGTGGTCTGAAGACTGTAGTGCACGGAGGCAGCGGATAGGAATCAGCTAACAGTCACGATGAAACACAGGTGAGTTGAAGTGGTCAGGAAACCACAGGAGTAGAAGTGGTCTGGAAACCACAGGAATAGAAGTGGTCTGGAAACCACAGGAATCAGCAGCGCTGAATACACGAGGAAACACAGGAACACCTTCAGATGCTCATGGGGAATGAGACTCCAAGATCAGGCAACGAGGAATGGACAGCAGGTGCTTTAAATAGGGAGTGTTGCCTGATCAGCCAATTAAGTTAAAGGAACAGGTACTGAAGGTTTTGAAAGGGCTGCGCATGCGCAGACCCTCAGGATGGTGGACGGCCACGGTTCCTAAACACACGGGAAGAAGCACTCACAGTCTGGTGAGTGACACTTGCTCAGTGACCCTTGTAGGTTTTTTTGCAGGTTTTTTTCTTTTGCAGGATTATTTATTCTCATTAAGAGCAGTGCCTATGGGGCCCCCTTGCCCGTGGGACCCCCGGGCAGCTGCCCATCGTGCCCAATGGAAAAGATGGCCCTGGACAAGGTAAGAAACCAGTTAATGCACCTACACACAGATATTGTATAATCTATGTTGAAAAGTTATATATTCAGTGTAAGATTGTTACTGAAGAAATATTGTAATATATATATATATATATATATATATATATATACTATATCTAATTTGTGATTGTGGATTTTATAACTGTTTGATACAGTAACTATTGTACAGAAACTCTGTGAGGTTTGTAGGTTATTTAAAGTAAGAGACTAAAGTAGGATGAATTATAGGCTATTTTGGATTGTACCTCACTATTCTGCCTTTTGTATTCAGCTACAACTTGTCATCTGGTACTAACTCTGTGTTGATTCAGGGTATATGTCCTTAGTGTAAACTTTGTATGCATCAGTTTATACTATAAATATAAACCTATACTATTGCACTAAGACCTGTGGGCAATTGAATGCTAGTGCGTAAATGTAGCTCTATGGGAAAAGGGTCTGCTTTAGGTGAGGACCGAACCTTCATTTCTTTAGGTTTATGGAATAACTGGTGGCCTACATTACAAACAGGTAGAGGTGTCGACTTATTAGAGAGAGCTATCAGTATAAGAGAGGGAATTGCCAATAACATAGCGAGAGCTGCCAATTCCGGGGGGGATCTGCCAGTATGAGCGAGTAAGCTGCCAATGTCAAGGAGCAAGCCGCCAGTACCAGAGAGGGAGTTGTTTTTGAGAGAAAGCTGTCAGTTAATTTTTTGTCCATAGATACACATTACCAGTATATATCAATGCCACAGTGCAGTCTTTTAGTTTTTACAAACCAGATAGTCTCTATATCAGTTACACACATTATCTGTCACATCCACACCAAAGGTTTACATACTTCCGATGCTGCTGGTCCTATCCCAGGGACATATTACCTTGGAATAATCAGAAACTTAGGGTAAATATTTCAGCTAAAAGCAGATGGCTTCAAACTCGAGGAAAGATGTTACTCATGCTAGTACTTGATAATGGATCCTCTTGCTGCTCTACGGTTCCTCTGTATGGTTCCTTATTGTAAGTGGTTGAGTGTGTGGGTGCATTTGTAACAAAATGACTCTTAGAGCTATTTCTATAAAAGTAATTGTTTATTTCACCATACTCTACTATATTAGTCAAATTACAATCTATAAAACTTGTTGAGTGTCAGCAGCCACCTGTAAGCACAGAGTGGCTGCCGATAGTAAACTTCCCTTTTGTATTCGACAGTGGAACGCATCTGATCAAACCATGATAATCTATTGTTTCAACTTCTTCAGGAACTGTGTGTTCAAATACCAAGGGCTAGATTTACTAACAGGCGTGATGCATGGCGCCTTGAAGCCGCCATGCATCGCGGCGGTTTTCCGGCGGGTTTGCATTGCAAACAGCCGGATTTACTAATGGGCGCATTTCAGCTTCAATTTGAAGCCGCCGGCGATGTCATGGCGGGATGTAATGCTCAAAGCCGCGGGCGGCTTTGAATAGAACATGGCGCTTTTGCTTTAAATGACGGCGCTTTCGTGTAAAGGCGGTTTTTTTGAAAATTACACCTGTCTCCTGGCCTGTTACTATTGGCTATTTTCAAACTCAGGAGATTTGACATCACAAGCCCTATATAAACCACTGGCCTGACACTTTTTTCTCTGATAGGGTTTTGAAGAGTTTTGAGAGAGGAGTTAGTTGGTTTGTGCTTTGTGAGAGTTGGTGAGAATTGGACTTTGGTGGATTGGTGGAGCGATATCTGATTGAAGTGTGAGTAGTCCTGTGGTATTTTTCTGTTTTGTACATTTATTTTCTCTTTTATTTTCTGTCTTGTATTTTTTGTATTTGACTTGTCCTTTGTCTGTGTTACTTGTGTGTGCCTGTCTGGAGAGTGTGTCTGTATTTAGTGTAGTTTGTCCTTTGTGTTTGTAAGTCTTTCTGTGTTTTCTGTGTTTGGCATTTATTTGTCATTATGTCCAGAGATAGGAGGGGAGAACAGGCTGAGGAGAGGGAGATGGAGGTTGAGGGGTCAGAGGAGGGAGAGGGAGAGGTTGAGGAGACAGGACAGGGCAGGAAGACCAAGACAGGGAGGAATGTGCGCTTCTCACATGATGAGAATTGTGTGTTGGTGCACAATATCATTCCCTGCTACGAGGTCATCCTAGGCAACCTGGCAGCCCGGACTCCTCTAAGGCGGCGTCACCAATTGTGGGGGCGTGTCTGTGATGCCGTGAACGCGGTGGGCCCACTGAAGTGGACAGTGGCACACTGCCGCAAGCGCTTCTCTGATATTAAGAGGAGGCTTAAAGAGAAGATGGCCCAGGAAAGGAGGTCTATATGGTCTATAGGAGGGAAATATGAGTGCAATCTATTGCACCCATTACATTAGGGATACCTGCGACCCTATAGAAAGCTCCCTTGAGCTCATGCCACTGTGACTCCTTGCTGGGGAAGCTGATATAGCTAGGGCACACTCTTTTAAGGGCACCTAAGACCTGTCCAAAATGCCTTGCAAATGTCGGCTGCGTTATGCCAATCACTCTGGAGGACACAGATTGAAAGGAACCTGTTTCCAAAAAGTGAACTGCACACAGTAGTTTGTGTAGTCCTGACACTGCATTAGAGCGGCTGGTTGTAGGCTCCAAATCAACCTTCACTTGCTCATACAGTGCCATGAGGTTAGTACGATTGAGGCGAAACATTTGTACTACCTCCACATCAGCCAAAGACTCCAGATTCAAACGCACTGGAAATGCACGTGGAGTGCGGGGTCTTTGCAGATGCCAACTGCTGTTCATCCTCCTCCTTCTGGCGCCTTTCTGCTTCCATCAGATAAAAAGCTGCAAACATACACTGGCAAGAATGCACCACATTACCTGCAAAAGCCATTCTCCAACAAACCCACACCTGCCAAATAATGAGGGGCCCTTTTTGTAAGCATCATGATTAACTGCTGGGCAATAGACGGTGATTGTCTGTGATTGCTTCAGGCAGAAAAACCATTTTTCACATGTGGATTGCATTAGCATTAAAATAAGGGTTAACTATGTAATGCAACAATGCCCATCCTAATTTCTTTGAGGCAACAGTATTCTAGTGGATTTTTGTAAAGTACAAAACAACTAGAAAAGGAAAGGTGAAATGAGACTTTACTATGCAATCATACTGGGTGAAAAAATAATGGTAAAAAAAAAAAACAGTAGCCTGAAATTTCATGACACTTTGGCCATTTTCTATACACAGTCCTAATGGGTCATTGGACATGAAATAGGCCTTTCTCTTATGGTCTGATTGGCAAAATACCTGAAACAGCACACTGTTTAAACCATCACGCCGCTCACAAGCAGCGCTTTCATTTTGGTCTTTTGAATTGCGGTTTTCCGGCGGCTTTATAAACCCCCTAATAGTAAATCCGGCTGTTTGTATGTTGAACATTGTTGAAACCGTCATGGCGCTTTATACAGAGGCGGGTTTGAAAACATCTTTTCTGGTCGTTTGGACGGCGGGTTTAGCCTTAGTAAATCCGGCGATGGCTAAACCGCTGCCAAACCCGCCAAAAGTCAGCGGGTTAACAAACACGCCTGATAGTAAATCTAGCCCCAAGTCTCTACCAAGTTCTGGAGCTATTTAAATCTCTCTATATTCCACCACTTTGTTTCTATTGGTGCCTTGATTGATGGATTGGTCTTGTGATTAATGTTTTTTTTTCTTAAAATATTTAGATGATCCTCATTACTATTTTAATAGTTTAGTATTCAGTACATAGAAACAGTTGTGCATTTTCATGACGTAATTATGATAACTTTTCACACTAAACCTACATCTTATACCCCATTCACATTGCCTGAAAACCCGGTTTGTTGCCACGACGAGGCTCAGAGTGAAAGGGGGTCAGTGCAAAATCCCGGGTCCGATGAATTAGACCCGGGACTTTTGGAGGGTTATTTCCGTGTCAGTCCCGTGTCGCCTGCCGTGTGAACAGTGCTTCCCAGATTTTTCAACCCGGGTCTCACATAAAGACGCTAATTGGGGGATTAGGGACGCTGGAGGATGCCGTCATTTTAATGCTGCAGAGAAAAGAGAAAGGAGCAAACATGACACACTGGCTAGATGACGAGGTGTGAGAGCTGTTGGCCGTTAGAGGAGAGGAGGCGATCAAAAAACAGATTACAGCACTTTTAAGGATGCAACCGTTTATAGTAACAAATCTAAAATACTAACACATCGTGGGATAAAACGCACCCAGCAGCAGGTGGTAAATAAATTGAAGTCACTTCGCAAGCAATATTTCAAAGTCCATGACCACAACCAGAGAAAGTAAATTAAATAAATATATGAAAGTGTAAAATGACTAGACTGAAAACTAAACAAAACTTCAAAACGTCAAAATTAAAAGTAAAAACATATTAAAACATGAACATGTATATGTTGTAGCGTGAAGCTAGTGTGCAGGAGGCAGGAGGCCTCAAGCACATATCAGCTTACAACACTGCTATTTAATTTTGCAGCAATTTTCATTCATCCTCAGTGTCCCTAGTGTATTTCCTTTCTTTTTCCCATTTGTGGTTTACAATGTTCCTAAAAGGAATAAGAAGATAAATAAGATGGAACAAGCAACAAAAACCATGACCACAGTAATGGTAGAGCATCTCAAGGAAATGGAAATGACTATGGCGGCCCAAGAAGACGCATGTCTCCAACGTTTCATGGACAATGAGCGCGAGTTGCAGGACTCCTTCATAGTGCAAATAATGGGTATGCGGAGCTGATTCTGAGGGAAAACCGCAAATTTACAATGGCTTACCTAGATCGCCTTATGCCAAAAATTCAAGGACCTGCACTATCTCAACCACAACCTCCATACCACCTTAACCTTTATATAACAGAGGGCAACAAATATTTTTCTCTAACCCAGGTATGACACTAAACACCTCACATAATCCTCCACAAATGACTCCACATAACCCTGAGTACCCAGCTACTCCCCATAATCCAGAGTATCCGTCTAGTACACATAACCCTGACTACTCGGCTACTGTCACGGGCACTAGGAGTCTTTACCCAGGGATCACCAGATGGTAGGCTTACCAGAGCAATGTAGATGGTAATAGGGTACTCTGGTAGCTGGGTGATCACGGAACATGAAATGATGGCCGATGAGATGCTCAGGAATGACTAGCAACACTGGTAATAATGAGGTAATGATACACAAGGAACTGTATGGACAAGGACACGTGAAGGTAGTCAGTGGTCTGCGATAGCAAGTTGTACCACTGCTATAGTGAGGAGGAATGTCCAACAGAAACAAGGAGGTGATGAGAGTCAGCGGTCTGCGGGTAGCAAGTTGTACCGCTGTCTGAGTGAAGGAATGGAATCCAAGTGGAGGTATCCAGGTAGTCAGTGGTCTGCGGTAGCAAGTTGTACCACTGCTATGTGAGAGGATAATGGAACAGGTGATACTGGAAACAGGGATCAGTGGTCTGACATCCGCAAGTTGTACCACTGAATATATATGTGAGGAGGTGCACGGGTGAAGACTGCAACACAGGATATACACAGGCACCTTATACACGATCCACAGTAATATGCACAATATAGATATATATATATGTAAATGACTGATCAGGTCTGCAATCTAGAAAGTCTCTTGAAGTAGTCCAGCACAATGATAACACAGTCAATGATGGCAATAGACTCAGCGGATAGCAGACTCCAGAGAGAACCAAACACAGTCCAGCAAGATATGCAATACACAGCACAGTCAATGAGAAGTATGCATACCGTGGTTCAGCAGTAGCAGTCAGATGGGATTGCAGCGGTACCTGAGCGGCTGGAGGCCGACTGGATAGGAAGTCCCTGGATAGGTGAAGCAGCGGTCTAGCAGGTGCAGCGCACAGGTGAGTAGACCGACAGGGACACGAACCCACAGGAGTCAGCAACACGTGGAACTGGACTCATAGGAAACCCAGGAGAATGGAGATGATCCAGCAGAGGGTAGTAGAAGAGATACAAATCCGATGCTGACAGAAGGGTAGAGACCAGTGGAACACGTGAAGGCGTGGAGAGTGGATCAGCAGGAGATGGACGATAGCGCTGACCACAGCGGCAGGACTCAGCGGCACACGGAGGTAACCAGTAGCAACCACAGGAACCAACAGCGATGGGAAACAGGAGTGCAGCGCAGGGCAGGAGCTGTAGATCACGAAGTGTAGCAGATGGTAATGAAAAGCGGCAGTCTCGAGGAAGTCACAGCAAAGATGAGATGAGAGAGTAGTGCACGGAGGCAGCGGATAGTAATCAGCTGGCAGTCACGATGTTGAACACAAGCGAGTTGCAAGCAGGAGACTGTAGTGCACAGAGGCAGCGGATAGTAGTCAGCTGGCAGTCACGATGTTGAACACAGGCGAGTTGCAAGCAGGAGACTGTAGTGCACGGAGGCAGCGAATAGCAATCAGCAAACAGACTTGATGAGAAGCAGGTGAGTGAGGTAAAAGCTGGAGTGCACGGAGGCAGCGGATAGCAATGAGCAAACAGTCACATTGATATAAAATAACGTTGAAGTGGTGTAGAAGACTGTAGTGCACAGAGGCAGCGGATAGGACTCAGCAAACAGTCATGATGATACAGTTGATGGTAGAAGTGGTATGGAACCACAGTAGTAGAAGTGGTTTGGAAACCACAGGAATCAGCAGCGCTGAATACACGAGTAATACAGGAACACCTTCAGAGACTCATGAGGAATGAGACTCCAAGATCAGGCAACGTGGTGGTGACCACAGGTGCTTAATATAGGGAGGTTGCCTGATCTGCCAATTAAGTTAAAGGAGTATACACAGAAGTATAGAAAAGGGCTGCGCCTGCGCAGACCCTCAGGATGGCGGACGGCCACGGTTCCTAAATGTCCGGGAAGAGGCACTCACGGTCCGGTGAGTGACAGTACCCCCCCTTTTAAAGGTGGGCACAGAACGCCTGGAACCGGGCTTGTCCGGATTTTTGGAGTAAAACTTCTTCAAAAGGGCAGGAGCATTAAGATCTTCAGCTTTGATCCAAGAGCGCTCCTCAGGACCAAAGCCCTTCCAATGAACGAGGAAGTGGAGGACTCCTCGCGAAATTTTTGCATCTAGTACCTCGGTAATCTCAAAATCCTCCTCCTGATGAACTTGAACTGGCTGCGGAGCTGAGGGAGGAGTTGAAAAACGGTTGATAATAAGAGGTTTGAGCAAAGATACATGGAAGGCATTAGAAATCCGAAGACTCTTAGGAAGAAGGAGTTTCACACATACTGGATTGATAACTTGAATGATCCTATATGGACCAATAAAACGAGGGGCGAATTTCATGGATGGAACCTTCAAACGAATATTTTTTGTGGATAACCAGACACGATCTCCAATTTTTAGTGGTGGAATAGCCCGCCTCTTCTTATCAGCAAAAGATTTATATTTGACAGATGTCTTCTTTAAACAGGTTCTGACCTGAGACCAGATATTTTTAAAGGTCTGACAAACCGTTTCCACCGCAGGAACTTGGGTGGGCGGGAGGGCAGGAAATTCCGGAAAAGACGGATGGTGACCGTAGACCACAAAGAATGGAGTTTTGGATGATGACTCATGGTACATGTTGTTATGGGCGAACTCAGCCCAAGGGAGTAACTCTACCCAGTTGTCTTGATTGGCTGATGAAAATATCCTTATAAAAGTCTCAAGATCTTGATTGACACGTTCGGTTTGTCCATTGGATTGTGGATGGTAAGAAGATGAGAGTGCTAATCGTATGCCCAAAGTTTTACAAAGGGCTCGCCAGAATCTGGACACGAATTGTACTCCTCTATCAGACACAATCTCAGATGGACATCCATGGATACGGAAGATCTCTTTAATGAAATGTTCAGCCAGGATAGACGAGGAAGGCAAACCAGACAGAGGGATGAAATGAGCCATCTTCGAAAATCTGTCCACTACCACCCAAATAGTGTTATGGTTCTTACTAGGTGGTAAGTCAGTAACGAAATCCATACTAATATGGGTCCATGGTTTGGACGGAATGGGTAGTGGTCGCAGCAACCCTGCTGGGGTTCTGCGGGAGGATTTGAATTGCGAACATAATTCACAGGAAGCAATGAACTCTTTGACGTCTCTCCTCATTGAAGGCCACCAGTAACTTCGAGAGAGGATCTCAAAAGTCTTGTGTTCACCGGCGTGTCCAGAAAAACGAGAGGCATGGAACCACGAAAGGATTTTCCTCCTTAGAATAGGAGGCACGAGGGTCTTCCCAAATGGTAGCGTTTTGGTGGATGAAGCAGCCAGTGAGATACATTTGGGGTCTAGAATGGTATGGTTGGAAACCTCTTCTATATCAGAGGACGTAACAAAGGCTCTAGATAAGGCATCAGCTTTTTTGTTCTTGGCAGCTGGTTTGAAGGTAATTATTAATTCAAAACGGGAAAAGAAAAGAGACCATCTTGCTTGACGAGGGTTCAAGCATTGGGCAGACTGGAGATATGACAAGTTCTTATGATCCGTGAAGATCGTCACCGGATGGCGAGCTCCCTCCAACAAGTATCTCCATTCCTCTAATGCGGCTTTGATAGCCAGTAATTCCTTGTCTCCGATGGTATAATTCTTCTCTGCGGGTAGGAGACCCCGAGAATAGAAGGCACAAGGGTGGAATTTTTGCTGTTCCGAGCGTTGGGAGAGAATAGCTCCTAAGCCCACATTAGAGGCATCTACTTCTAGAAAAAAGGGGAGTGTCACATCAGGCTGACGAAGGATTGGAGCCGAAGAGAAGGACTCTTTTAATGTTTGAAAGGCTTGAATAGCCTCAGTAGACCATTGCTTAGGATTAGCCCCTTTTCGAGTCAGGGCCACAATAGGAGATGCAATGGAAGAAAAGTCTTGAATGAAGCGTCTATAGTAATTGGCAAAACCTAAAAAACGCTGGATGGCACGAAGAGTGGTTGGCTGGGGCCAATGTAGTACAGCATTTACTTTGTCAGGATCCATCTTCAGACCAACTCCGGAAACAATATACCCCAAGAATGGAATCTGGGGTAATTCGAATGAACATTTTTCTAATTTACAGAACAATGAATTTTTCCGTAGCCTGGAGAGGACTTCTGCCACATGTTGGTGGTGAGAAGGCAGGTCCTGTGAAAAAATCAATATGTCGTCCAGGTAGACGACGACACATACATATAATAAGTCCCGAAAAATCTCATTGATGAAGCCCTGAAAAACAGCGGGGGCATTACATAGCCCGAAAGGCATTACCAGATATTCGTAATGCCCGTCTCTGGTGTTAAACGCCGTCTTCCATTCGTCACCGGAACGGATTCTGATTAAATTGTAGGCACCACGAAGATCCAACTTAGTAAAAATACGGGCTCCCTTGATGCGGTCAAATAGCTCAGTGATCAACGGAATGGGATACCGATTCTTGATAGTAATGGCATTGAGTCCACGAAAATCTATACAAGGGCGTAATGATCCATCCTTCTTTTTGACAAAGAAGAACCCAGCTCCAGCGGGCGAGGTGGAAGGTCGAATGAACCCACGCTGGAGGTTCTCCCGTATATATTCAGATGTAGCTTGAGTTTCAGGTAACGAGAGTGGATAGACCCGGCCCCTGGGAGGAGTCTTGCCAGGAAGAAGATCAATCGGACAATCCCAAGAACGATGAGGAGGAAGACGTTCAGACTGAGCTTTATCAAAAACATCGGTAAATGAAGCATATTGAGGAGGGAGTCCCGGTGAAATAGCTGAGATGGAAGCTTGCTGTACCTTGAGAGGGATGACTTGGGAAAGGCAATGATGGTGACATTCAGGCCCCCAAGACGTGACTTGAGGGGTGCGCCAGTCAATCTGGGGAGAGTGACACTGAAGCCATGGAAGGCCTAGGACAATCGGACTTGTCGTAACAGGAAGAATTAAAAACGATATCTCTTCATGATGCAGAGCACCAATCTGAAGGGTTACTGGAGACGTACTCTGGGTGATGAGACCGTTGATGAGACGTGATCCATCGATAGCCGTCACAGTAATGGGAGTTTTTAAGGTAATCATTGGTAGGGACCATTGATTAACTAACGATTTGGAAATAAAATTTCCTGCTGCTCCGGAATCAATCAATGCCTGTGACTCAAAGGTCTTGGTAGCAAAGGAAATAGTCACATCAAAAGCGCAGACTTTAGATTTCATAGACGATGGAGAGGACTCCAGGGACCCTAACTTCACCTCTCCAGAACTAGTTAGGGCCTGGCATTTCCCGATCTCTTAGGGCAGGAGCTGAGGACATGAGTGGAATCAGCACAATAGATACAGAGTCTATTCTTGACTCTTCGTTTCCTCTCCTCAGAAGATAACTTGGAACGTCCTATCTCCATGGGAATCACAGCGGGTAACACTGGACGAAATTGAGGGTTAGAGCGAAAAGGTGCCTTAGCAGAAGTCGTTTTCTCAGCCTCTCTTTCACGAAATCTCATATCAACACGATGGCATAGAGAGATCAAATCTTCAAGTGACGAAGGAAGCTCTTGGGTAGTCAGTGCATCTTTAATTTTATCGGAAAGCCCCTGCCAGAAGGCGGCAACTAGGGCTTCAGTGTTCCACTGAAGTTCAGAGGCTAAGATCCTAAATTGAATGACGTACTGGCCTACAGTATGAGATCCTTGTCGCAGACGGAGGATGCTGGAAGCAGCGGAGGTCACACGACCTGGTTCATCGAACACACCTCGGAATGTAGAAATGAATTTGGCACTATCTTGTAATATTGGATCGTTCCTCTCCCACAGAGGGGAGGCCCAAGCCAGGGCTTGTCCTGAAAACAAAGAGATAAGATAGGCCACTCTGGAACGATGGGTAGAAAAATTTTGAGGTTGGAGCTCAAAATGGACTGAACATTGGTTAAGGAAACCCCTACAAGTTTTGGGGTCTCCATCGTATTTTGACGGAGTAGGCAGGTGAAGCGTGGAAGCTATAGACACCTGGGATGGCAATGGGGAAACGGAGGAAAGCACAGGAGCTTCAGTAGTAGCTGTCACAGTCTGTCCAGATGTTCCTTGGGAGGTTAATGACTGATAACACTGAAGTAACAGCTGTTGGCGGGCATCCTGTTGCTCCACACGGCTAACCAGATGTTGCAGCATCTCTTTGGCGGTAGGTTCCACATCTGGGTCTGTCATGGCCTGATCTTACTGTCACGGGCACTAGGAGTCTTTACCCAGGGATCACCAGATGGTAGGCTTACCAGAGCAATGTAGATGGTAATAGGGTACTCTGGTAGCTGGGTGATCACGGAACATGAAATGATGGCCGATGAGATGCTCAGGAATGACTAGCAACACTGGTAATAATGAGGTAATGATACACAAGGAACTGTATGGACAAGGACACGTGAAGGTAGTCAGTGGTCTGCGATAGCAAGTTGTACCACTGCTATAGTGAGGAGGAATGTCCAACAGAAACAAGGAGGTGATGAGAGTCAGCGGTCTGCGGGTAGCAAGTTGTACCGCTGTCTGAGTGAAGGAATGGAATCCAAGTGGAGGTATCCAGGTAGTCAGTGGTCTGCGGTAGCAAGTTGTACCACTGCTATGTGAGAGGATAATGGAACAGGTGATACTGGAAACAGGGATCAGTGGTCTGACATCCGCAAGTTGTACCACTGAATATATATGTGAGGAGGTGCACGGGTGAAGACTGCAACACAGGATATACACAGGCACCTTATACACGATCCACAGTAATATGCACAATATAGATATATATATATGTAAATGACTGATCAGGTCTGCAATCTAGAAAGTCTCTTGAAGTAGTCCAGCACAATGATAACACAGTCAATGATGGCAATAGACTCAGCGGATAGCAGACTCCAGAGAGAACCAAACACAGTCCAGCAAGATATGCAATACACAGCACAGTCAATGAGAAGTATGCATACCGTGGTTCAGCAGTAGCAGTCAGATGGGATTGCAGCGGTACCTGAGCGGCTGGAGGCCGACTGGATAGGAAGTCCCTGGATAGGTGAAGCAGCGGTCTAGCAGGTGCAGCGCACAGGTGAGTAGACCGACAGGGACACGAACCCACAGGAGTCAGCAACACGTGGAACTGGACTCATAGGAAACCCAGGAGAATGGAGATGATCCAGCAGAGGGTAGTAGAAGAGATACAAATCCGATGCTGACAGAAGGGTAGAGACCAGTGGAACACGTGAAGGCGTGGAGAGTGGATCAGCAGGAGATGGACGATAGCGCTGACCACAGCGGCAGGACTCAGCGGCACACGGAGGTAACCAGTAGCAACCACAGGAACCAACAGCGATGGGAAACAGGAGTGCAGCGCAGGGCAGGAGCTGTAGATCACGAAGTGTAGCAGATGGTAATGAAAAGCGGCAGTCTCGAGGAAGTCACAGCAAAGATGAGATGAGAGAGTAGTGCACGGAGGCAGCGGATAGTAATCAGCTGGCAGTCACGATGTTGAACACAAGCGAGTTGCAAGCAGGAGACTGTAGTGCACAGAGGCAGCGGATAGTAGTCAGCTGGCAGTCACGATGTTGAACACAGGCGAGTTGCAAGCAGGAGACTGTAGTGCACGGAGGCAGTGAATAGCAATCAGCAAACAGACTTGATGAGAAGCAGGTGAGTGAGGTAAAAGCTGGAGTGCACGGAGGCAGCGGATAGCAATGAGCAAACAGTCACATTGATATAAAATAACGTTGAAGTGGTGTAGAAGACTGTAGTGCACAGAGGCAGCGGATAGGACTCAGCAAACAGTCATGATGATACAGTTGATGGTAGAAGTGGTATGGAACCACAGTAGTAGAAGTGGTTTGGAAACCACAGGAATCAGCAGCGCTGAATACACGAGTAATACAGGAACACCTTCAGAGACTCATGAGGAATGAGACTCCAAGATCAGGCAACGTGGTGGTGACCACAGGTGCTTAATATAGGGAGGTTGCCTGATCTGCCAATTAAGTTAAAGGAGTATACACAGAAGTATAGAAAAGGGCTGCGCCTGCGCAGACCCTCAGGATGGCGGACGGCCACGGTTCCTAAATGTCCGGGAAGAGGCACTCACGGTCCGGTGAGTGACAGCTACTCAACAAAGCCCCGAGTACCCACATTACCATCAGTTATAGGTAATGAAAGTATGTACAGTACAGTTATAATGTTTGCCTGTTTTTAAGGCAACAATATTTAAAATGTTTTCTATATGTAAAATGTTTATTATGTAAGCTCTTGAAAAAGTTTAATTTTGCACTACTGTATTGGCACATGTGTGTCTAAACTGTATATTTGTATATGTTTTTTAACTTTTTAACTTTTATAATACTAGTCTGAATAATACCACTTTCACATTGCCGCCCCTGCAATATCCCGGGTTTTTCAAGCCAGGTTTTTGCCGAGCCACAGAGTATCCCAGCTCAGAGACTGTGTTCACACTGCACCTTGGACCCTGGAATTTCCTGGGTCGACCCCGTTCATAATGAACCCGGGTCTGCCCTGGAAATAAGTGTCAGTCATCACAAGAGGAGCTTTGATTGGCTGAAAAATGGTGAGGCAGAAATCCAAGACCGTGAATGCGGTGGAGATCCCAGTACACATCATTGTGGATGCAGCTTACCTATTGTGACGATGGTTGTTGAAGGGCTTCACCCAGCACCATCAACTTTCTGCGTAACAAATTCACCCATACCCTCAGCTCTGCTCGGATGGTTGTAGATAATGCCTTTCAGATGACTGAAAGGGCATTGGAGGTGTTTATTGAAGAGAAATTACATGGATACCAAGCTACTGTCTCATGTAGTTGCTGCTTGCTGTATTTTACATAATATTTGTGACATACAGAAAGAGCAGTTTCTACCTGAGTGGAACGTACATGAGTCTGAACTATCTGAGCTTTCTGTGGATTCAGCGTCATGTGAGGGTTATCATACAAATACCTGTGGCAGAAGCCATTCGCACCACCATAACTGCCAATCTATCATCACTAATGGAGTAGAGCAGACAAAGAGTAACCAGAACAAAATATTTTTATTAAATCTTTCAAAAATCTTTTTGTAGGTTACATATTTAGTCATATGTACCAATATAAATAAAAAAAGTTAAACTTACCTGTTGTGACCTCAACTTGTCTACGCTCCTGCCCGGATTGACTTTGAATAGTCTACGCTTTTCACCTATCTGTTTCACCAGTGACTGACTTAGGGAACTGCAACTTGCACTTCTCACGCACCTAAGCCCAACCCTCATTGTGGGGGTCCCTGGTTAATTTCGGGGATGTATTAGACTCTCTGTTCAGTAGCGCCAACCACTGGTAAACAGCCTCCATTCACTTTTTTCTTTTGGCATTGTGACATCTGTTATGACTCAAATCTGAATGGGCCATAATTTGGGTATATCATACCTGGGTTTGGTGATTTTACATGCTAAGGTTTTACAGTTGCAGCAATTCCCATAAATGTGGTGTGAGTAACCCGTTTAATCTTGTACTGCACTGTCATGGAGCTAAGCTCTATCACAGCAGCCCATCTGAACTACAGGTCTGTCCGTAAAATGCTTTACACAGCCGGGGCTACTACTCCCCCCATCTTCCTCACACATTTGTAGTCATTATTACTGGGACTATTTCCTCCATCATCACCTTCAAGCGATAGACACATCATTCAGTGGCGCACGCAGGGGGGGTTTCTGAGTCTCTAGAAACCCCCCCCCCGCGCTAACTAAGTGCCCACTGTCCTATACAGCAGCCGCGGCGCTGTCAAAGAAGTGTCCGCGGCGGTGCTGTATTGTATACATATTGTATTTTTTTTTGGATCGGCGGGGGGAAACCCCCCCACCCCCGACAATCCTCCGTGCGCCCCTGTCATTCTGTTAAAGTCAGATTTATAATTGAGTGGAGTCAATCAAATGAGCAATGAAATTGTAATACAATTTTATTCTTTTTATATTTGACTGTCATTTATATTGTTACTTAAGTAGGAAAAAACTGGAGTTATAAGATGATGACTCACAAGGACACAAGGAACTGTCAAGCTTTAAATTCTTGCACTGTTGTGTCTTGTGACCAATAACTCTGTGTACAGTATCTATGTATGATCTTACAACTGTAAAATCCCATTTCCTTGTGTACTGTATCCATGTATGATATCATAACTGAGTTACAACTTCTTACTAATCTTATTTACAGCGGGACCAAGTGTAACTCACCATCTTTATACTACAATCACCACAATGGTATTTAACACTACCTGCTGCTAACTCATTTTTTTTATTCTTATGCCTGTATTAGACCCACCCTTAGGTTCAAGTGGTTGCATGCTAAGAGTGGTGTCTTTATTACTGAATTTACACAGTAATAATTTTGCCTTCAGTACTTATGCTAATGATTACACTAGTCATCTGTGATTATCATGCAATTCTGCTTATCTCCATGATAATCTTTTGTACCAGGCTAAAATTATAGTTAATTTGCATGCAACTTCTACTCTACCACCGCAATCACTTAAGCCACTTTATTTCCTCCAAGTACAAGTTCCTTTTTTTACTATTAGCTGTTACTTGGCAGGGGTTTCCCGAGTGAACCTCTAGTAAACCTCGCTAAAAGCTACAACCCTGAAGAGCTAATATTGAGGCACTGCATCTGAGAAGACATGATATAAAGCCATAATTGTGAAATTATTCAACCCCCTTCTACACACAGGCATACACTGTGAGGCAACTTTGCAGGATGAGACATATAAGTTCTTTAGAATTCAACAGATGCTTTCTCGTATATCTATGCCAAGACAGTCTTTTCTAATTTGGGAATTACATGTTTCACAATCAACACTAGGGTTATTTCTATTGTTTGCTTATAGACATACAAAGACTGCAAAAATAGAAAAGGGAGGAAATGGGATGTTGTATGGCTGATTATATTTGAAGCCATGGTTTATCCATTTCAGTACATTGTATTGTAGTGTTTTTACTACTGGATAGACACCTTAGGGCCTGATTCATGTTCGGATGTAAGTCCATTTGCATACCTTGTCTGAAATAGGCCTTAGTATGGCAACAGCATAGTTGTGTAAAACTGATTCAGGAAGTGGAATGTTAATTAGCATCTGGTCTGAATTCAGTGTTAACTTGCCCACCACATTTCTTTGCTTGAACGCACATCAGGCTGTCCCTGTGTCTGTGTTAGAATAATAAGCTTCACCAATGGTGAAGCATGTAGATATAAAAGAGGTAGAGCTTTGGCTGGCTAGAAGCACAATTTGGTATTGGCTTGGGGTGAGCAGTAGAGGGTTGTTCCCCTGCCTGTACAATCCTTTGGGGTTGGCTTATTGCCCCACATCTAGATATTAAGTATCCACTCCTGCAGAGACACATTGTTCCCTAAGTCCAACCAGCTGCATCCTTAGCAAAGCAGCCCCACCATCATTAAGGAGAGAAGGAGCCAGGGCTTACACTCCATATTGTGCGAAGAGCAACTTGAGCCACAATGGTGACTGCGGCAACTTTCCTACTTTTTTTAAATTGTTTTTGTATATATATTGGTGGAAATTATTATTATATGCCTTTTTTATTGGAATGTATTATTAATTTTAGTTTATCTTTAGCACCATATCTGTTCCAAATTTTGTTTATAGGTTACATATAAGATCAGGCCAGGGAGCCATGATGGGAAGAGTCAGGTTATAGATGGACCAGAATTGTTTAGTATGAGCACTGAGCGGACTGGTGTAAAACAGGAGTTAGGGGGATGGTCACCAAGTCGCACTGATGCAGTGAATCCTGTCGAAAGCAGGAGCAATTTAAACCCCATCACATGTAAAGACAAGTGAACTTATACCATTGCACAATTTTAACTTTGTATATTGTTCAGACTTGGTTTGATTTTCACAAAGTTTGCCACTTCAGTGTTTTTAGACCTTTTTGTCAGATGTTGCTATGGTATACTGAAGTAAAATTACAAGCATTTTATAAGTGTCAAAGAATTTTATTGACAATTACATTAAGTTTATGCATAGAGTCAATATTTGCAGTGTTGACTCTTTTTTTTGAAGACCTCTGCAATTCGCCCTGGCATGCTGTCAATCAACTTCTGGGCCACATACTGACTGATGGCTGCCCATTCTTGCCTAATCAATGCTTGGAGTTTGTCTTTGTTCGTTCACCCGCCTCTTGAGGATTGACCACAAGTTCTCAATGGGATTAAGGTCTTGGGAGTTATCTGGACATAGACCCAAAATGTCGATGTTTTGATCAACCGAACCACTTAGTTATCACTTTTGCCTTATGGCAAGGTGCTCCATCATGCTGGAAAAGGCAGTGTTCGTCACCAAACTGTTCTTGGATGGTTTAAAGACGTTGCTCTTGGAGGATGTTTTGGTACCATTCTTTATGCATGGCTGTGTTCTTAGGCAAAATTGTGAGTGAGCCCACTCCCTTGGCTGAGAAGCAACCCCTCACATGAATGGTCTCAGGATTCTTTACTGTTGGCATGACACAGGTCTGATAGTAGTGCTCACCTTTCCTTCTCTGGACAAGCATTTTTCCAGATGCCCCAAACAATCTGAAAGGGGATTCAACAGAGAAAATGACTTAACCCCAGTCCTCAGCAGTCCAATCCCTGTACCATTTGCAGAATATCAGTCTGTCCCTGATGTTTTTCCTGGAAAGAAGTGGCTTCTTTGCTGGCCTTCTTGACACCAGGCCATTCTCCAAAATTCTTCGCCTCACTGTGTGTGCAGATGCATTCATACCTGCCTGCTGCCATTCCTGAGCAAGCTCTGCACTGGTGGTGCCCCGATCCCACAGCTGAATCAACTTTAGGAGACGGTCCTGGTACTTGCTGGATGTTCTTGGTGCCCTGAAGCCTTCTTCCCAATTATTGTACCTCTCTCCTTGAAGTTCTTGATGATCCAATAAATGGTTGATTTAGGTGCAATCTTGCTAGCAGCAATATCCTTGCCTGTGAAGCCCTTTTTGTGCAAAGCACTGATGACTGCACATGTTTCCTTGCAGGTAACCATGGTTAACAGAGGAAGAACAATGATTTCAAGCACCACCCTCCTTTTAAAGCTTCCAGTCTGCTATTCTAACTCAATTAGCATGACAGAGTGATCTCCAGCCTTGTCCTCGTTAACACTCTCACCTGTGTTAACGAGAGAATCATTGACCTGATGTCAGCTGGTCCTTTTGCAGCAGGGCTGAAATGCAATGGAAATGTTGTTTTTTGGATAAAGTTCATTGTCACGGCAAAGAGGGACTTTGAAATTAATTGCTATTCATCTGATCACTCTTCATGACGTATATGCAAATTGCCATCATAAAAACTGAGGCAGCAGCCTTTGTGAAAAATTATATTTGTGTCATTCTCAAACCTTTTGGCCATGACTGTACAGCTTTATGTGGGCATATGCAGACTGTGTTTCTACTATGTAAGGTAAAAGAAGAAGTGGTGAAGTGGACAGAACAGCTCTCCCTGCGCTCAACCTGCTTTTAAATTGTTACACTCCCCTTCCTCGCTATCCAGGTTGTTGTTACTATTATACGAAGCATGCAATCGCACTGAGCGTCTCTGCCATGTCTTCCCAGTTGAGACACAGACTACAGCTGAGCATGAAACTAGATTGACTCCATACTCTCCAGTTGTACTGCCCACACTATGCTCCTGTAAGCATTTCTTAGAAATACTACTAGCATGAGTTTTTTAAGAATTTATTTCAAATGTATTTTAACAATGTCAAGAAAAATAACAATAGCACTGTCTCAATGACTAACAACAAACTACTGTTCCCGACTTCTACTAGCATTCCCTCTCCTGCCATTTCTATTTTATTTAAAATAAACACTGTAATGAAAACTTTTTGTCACTCTCTCACATGACTAGTCAGCAAAGATAAGATATATTCCACAGTTGTTTATATCAGTATTCACAGCACTCATTTATATAATACCATACTTTATAATTATTTACATACTATTTGTATTAACAACATGACACTTATTAAGAAAGCTTTCCCCTAGGTAATGTTTATAAAATAAAAAAAGATATTTGGTACAATTTGCTATTAAAAGGAAGTTATATCTGTCCCAGAAAAAAGTGAAATTTGGTTTGGTCATGAAGGGGCAAAAAGCCTCCGATCATGAAGTTGTTGATTGATGAAGATTAAAATTACCTGGCTACCATACTTCTACCTCTTTGCCAGGCATGTGCAAACAGTTTTATAATTTGTAATGAAAAGATACCAGCATCACTGTGTACTTATGGGTGTTTGAAAGGTCATAGCACAGCAGTCAAGCAAACATTACATAAGTAGCCTTGTAATTATAACAGTTACAGTTTCAATGGTTGACAGACACACAGGTACGCAAAACTGAACACAGGCATAATAAAATAAAACCGCCCCAAAGGTAAATAATACGTATTGTTTGTCAGGTTCTTTCTCTTGGTTTTGGGGAGTAATATAATTCCGCATTAATAGCAGACATACATTGTATACATTGTATGGTATGTTGTTTGCAAGTTGTTCCTTGAATTGTGTAACTGATCACAAGTTTCCTTTGAATACCGGTCACTCCTATGTCTCACGAGGCAAAATTATGCTGATGTCATGTGATAAGTGTTTTCTGATTAAAAGGACTCACTCGTGTTTTTAATCAAAGAGGAGTGTCATTGTTATCAATATTAGAAGATATCATGATAATGTCTATTGTGTCTTTACAAGAGCCTTCCTATACAGCAGTCAGTTACGTACATTGCTATAGTAAATATCATAGAAAAAAAGTGGTGATTCCTCTCCTCACTATGACTGAAACCAGGAATGGGAAGTGTGGTTTGCCTTCCTAAGACACTAATCCAAATTCTAAATGTGTTTTACATGTAGCCGTTCTATACAGAGATGGAATTTGCTCAATCAATTTATAGGTTCACAGCAGGTGTGAACCTATACACAGAGAGAAATCCCCCAGCAATACTGTGAACCAGTAAAAGAGCTGCTATTCTACTTGATCATAAAATGCAGAATTCTCAGTTACACACATCTGCAAATTTATGGGAAGCCACCTAACTTGTCAAGGCGCTTCCGCTAATAGGGTGGACCTAAGTCTAAACAATGACAGTCCCTATATATTGGGTCATACGTTCATGTGTTTTTAAATTGAGAACTAACTTGCCAAGATGTACCCCAGGAGCCTCCGCAAGGCAGAAATACCTCCAGGACTGTATATTAACAAAATAGGCAGCATTTTCATTATCTTCAGTGTGAAACCTTTCATATTTTAACATTAAAATACCTTTTTACGAATTACTTTGCTCTTCTTTTCTTTTCCCAAGAGATTTTCTGAAATACGCGACTATGGAGATTTGAATTTCTCACCCATTGCTATCCCTTACTCTGTATATACTCAGTGACACTCTGGTGACGTCAAACAAAATGTAGTTAGAAACCATCAGGAGTCACATGCAAGAAATTATACAACTATTATATTAGGACAGGGAGTAAATTGTCTCATAGTTTAATATGTAAATCTATGTGGACTGGAATATATCGATTGCTAAATCAGCCAGGAGTAGTGACATTCTCGATTGCTTGCTTGGGTCAGCAATTAGTTAATGAATAAACATACAAGGACACAATTCTAGATTTAGTACTCATAGGTTAAATAGTGGTAAAAGAAATTATGCATTCATAAAATATAGGCAGATACAATCAGAGGAATATTATAAAGCATAGAAAGCTAATCTAAAAATGAATAAGCACACAATAAAATGCACTACAGTGCAAACAGAAGAAAAGATTAGGCAAAGAAAAGAAAGTGATAGTAAGGCTAAAAATTGAAGGAGATTTGGAAGGAGTAGGACTAAAAATCTGAGATAACTATTTGGAAGGAGACAAAGAAATTGTAGACTGCCTATGTATCCCCCTAGCCTTGTGTGTATTGTGAGGGTACATATTCTGGTAGTAATGCAGCGCTTCCCTTGAGTTCTTCTTTTAGTTTTGCCCTTGCACACACTCAAGCTGCCCTTTGAGTGTGATCATCAGAGACAAGGATAAACCCGCATATGCGGGTCTGTCAACAGTGTGTCAATGTTATTTTTTGGATGAAGCCAATACATTAATAAGAAATATATTTATACACTGTTTTGTTTTATTTGATGTGTTTTTTTTGATCGGTTCATGTGAGCTGAGGACAGACATGTGAGCAGCACTGTAAAGAGTTAATTCGATGAACAGATGTTCCTAATCAATAGTGAACAAAGACATTTAAAGATTTTTTCCAAAAACCCCATTGCATACATGAGAGTCTGAAGCACCAAGAAACTTCCATATTCTATCTCAGCCAATTGTAGTAGGCCATTGTGTCACACATTGGGATCTTATCCGGACTTACCACATCCGCCGCTGTCATATCATGGCAACTGGGGTCCCCCCTGGCCGCCTGCAGCATTCCTGTCCATCACATCTCCGTTTGTAAGCAAACACATAGGGCCTGATTCAGTAAGGATCTTAAATTAAGAAGTTTCTTATTTAAGTCTCCTTGACAAAACCATGTTACAATGCAAGGGGTGCAAATTAGTTTTCTGCTTTGCAAATAAGTTAAATACCGACTGTTTTTTCATGTAGGTGGATAAGAAATTGAGAGGCCTCCGGTCTTATCAATCTTAATTGGGAGGTTAAAGTAACCGGAGGTTAAAGTAACCTTATTATGACAGGGGCAAACGCAGGATTTGTAGAGGGGGTTTCCACACCACGCCACCAGTGGGCGTGACCAGCAGGCATGGGGGCGTGGCTAGAATTTTAGACAGTGCTTGGCTGCTCTCCAACTCTTCCTATCCCCATAATATACATGGGCAATTCTATGTGTACTACTGTTAGGTGCACGCAGCTCTCCCTTTTCATGCAGAGCCGTGTGAAGCGGGGGCAGGGTCCAGCCACCTCAATTATACAGTGCCCCAGGCTTGGATGGGGGGGTTTTCCAAGCACTAGGAAAACCCCCTCGGTTTGCCTATGTATGATGTGAATGTATGTGCACCCATGACCCCTTACCACACTGATCTGTTTTAGACCTACTAATTTTGCAAAATAGAGTGCTGTCCCGCAAGATAATATGTTCAGCACGTAAACCAGAATCGCTATGTACTATAGATTTAGCTACCAACTCCGACATAGGAAACGCTTCAAAAAATGCCAGGGAGAAGGCTGTGCGGAACAGTAACATCTCATAATCGTCTGAGGTGACCTGACTAAGTAGCTTGTCCAGTATAGAAACCACAATTGGTAGACTTTAGCCCACCCTGTTAGGGCCTTGGGGATCAAAAAGCCCTTTGTGACATCTGAAGCGCCGTGCAATTGTGACATGAATGAAATGCCCACCAGTGTGGAGGCCATACTGGTATTAGAAGCCCCAAGAGAGTACCTATCCCACATAAAAGCCATGATGGCCTCCCTCTGACCTGACTTTGACTGCTCCCAGCGGCTGAGAAAGTGGGACCACTGATTCCAAGCTGTTCGATAGACTTGCAGGGTAGAGGGTGCTAAAGCCTGTTCCACAAGTCCCCTTATGCCGGCTTGATGTTCTGCCAAATACAAGAGGGACCAGAAGATTCTTTGTGATACCTGCCTGATGCCAACTAACCGGCCAACGCTCAGTGCACCAGTGGCCGTCAAGATACGCCCCAAAACCATGTGCGCCTGAACCATTGGTGAACAAGCTGATATTAAAATTTTCAAAGGGCGGGGTAGGCCAAATTCTCCTGCCGTTAAAGTCCTGCAGGAAGAGAAGCCAAATCTGTAAATCTTCCCTGTTCTCTCGGGATAAGCGAATGGCCGCGTGCGACCTATTCCTACCAGTCATGGCTCTCTGCAAATTCCTACAAAAGGTTCTCCCCATAGGAATTACTCAGCAGGCAAAATTGAACAAACCCAATAAAGACTGCACCCGCCGTAATGAACATGAAGTGGAACCCACTGCAACTACTATAGCGTCTGAAAGTTTAATGACTTTTATCTGCGGGAAGTCTACAGTACCCGGCCGCCAAATCTATCTCTATGCCCAAGAATGACAAACGAACTGTAGGACCTTACGTTTTATCTGCGGCTATGGGGACACGTAGCATGGCAAACAAAGCTTGAATGGAGAACAACGTATTCTGGCATATTGGCAAGTTGGGCAGGCCGATAACCAGGAAATTGCCGAGATAGTGCGCAATCCACTTGCAACCCGTTCCTGCCTGAATGCACCAGTGCAAGAATCCACTAAACTTTTCAAAGAGGGTGCAGGATATTGAGCAACCCATTGGTAACAGCGGTCAATGTAGTACCCGTCACGGTGTCTAAACCCCTTGTATCGATACGACTCTGGCTGAAGGGGCAACAAGCGGAAAGCCGACTCGATATCGAGCTTAGCCAAGAGGGACCCTTTCCCGCATTCTTGCACGAGGGCCAGGGCGGACTCAAATGACTGGTAAGTAACTGAGCTAAGGGAGGTGTTAATGGCGTTTTAGACGGGGATAGGAAAGGTGTTGAATCAATCTGAACTTTCCCTCAACTTTCTTGGGAACTACCCGTACAGGGGACAACACGAGGTTAGGAATAGGAGGCTGTTGAATGGCCCAATCATACGACCCAAACTAATTTCTTTCCATATCTTCTCGTCTAAAATTTCGGGGAAGGCAATCGCTGACTTGAGATTAACTGGGGCTAACGTTGTTAAGGGGCCCTACACCGGCAATTTACAACCAAAATGAAAGCCGTCAAGCAGCAAGGATGCACTGTCCTGATCATAATAGAGCCTCAGCCATTTGTCCAGTTCAGGATTAGAGAGAGAGAAAAGGAAATGATCAAGTTGGGCACTCAAAATGGACTCCATATTGAAATTTTAATAAATGAGTACTAAATTCTGTTAAATACTACTTTATTGGTATTATTTAAATTATTCTAATAGCGAAATATAAAAAATGAATATGGAATGAGTCTAATAGGATATGAAAACTGGTAAAAAGGACAAAATTAATTTGTCCAGCCGCGTTACTGCACCATAATCCACTGGACTTTATTAATTGTATTGAATATTATTTGTAACATTGTCCCGTGGTTAGTCAATGCCCTGGTGGTTAAATTATATAGCAATGCTATGGACCGAGCCTCTTAAAATAGGAATGTAAAATACCTATACTCCTAGATTGCAGAGAGGCCAGTACCATGTACTGGACCAAATGGGTATTATTATAATACTCCAGCTAGTCTGGACAGAAGAAGCCCACTTAATTAACCAAACCTAAACCTATTAAGGTATGTTATTATGTTATATCAAACTATTGGGGCATAAAGTGGGATTATCGGAGTGTTACCTCCAGTCAATGAAAGGGTATATATTCCACAAAATGTACTATTGGCTTCACTGCCCAGAAGACATTCATGTGCAGCTAAATTACTCAGTTTTTTTACTGCCCTTAATATGGCATAATCATTCGCTTTTATCCCCTCTTATGTAGGAGGGTTAGATACGATTAACTTTCCCCCTCTTTGTATATCAAAGACTGCATTAAGTTGTATCTACTGTAGGGAAAACGTTTCAATGAGGCTTAGTGTTGTTACAACCCCCGCTCCTCCAGCAGGGAGGGACCTGTTAAAGCAAACGGCTATTTATATTATAGCATGAGTGCCAATTTAAATACGGCCGTATGTGACTACAATAGTCATGGAATTAATATAGCACTCCCTTAACTATACCGGACTAAAATTAGCTACATCTAAATGACCTAATCTAATTCTTGTAAGAGGTCCAGTCACTATCTAAAACTACCAGGATTTGACTTGGTGAACAGTAAACGCGGCGTCTGCCGAAGCGCGTTTCGCTAGAAGCTTTTTCTAGGCAGATTAATTGGAGATGGGCCCTTGACGAGGAGCTGCTGTTGATCCCCTCTTCCCCTACCAACATTACCCTGGGATCGAACTAATTCTGTGGTGGGGTGTTGGCCGCCACACGACGCACAGACATGCTTGTTCCTACACACTGCTCCTAGTTGACTCGAGACTGAATTAAAGTTGTAGCACTTTCCTTTGGAGGGGAGGGCAGCTTGTGCCCTCCCCGGCCCAGTAAACCTCTTCCCCGAACCCACATCTGTGAACTGACTACTAGGCCTCATCAATTCCAACCTAGTATCTATGTCCTTCATCGGGTAAAAGGGTAATTTTACACGACTGCTCATTCACTTCCAAAAGAGCTCGTCATAAGCTCTCCATATTAATGGCCATCCTTCACATACATATTGCTAATCAGATACATATATCTCCAAACCTCCATGTGCTCACTGGGCCAAAATTCGATGTAAACCGCAGCAAAAACGTAGAAACCGTTCACCCATCTAGGAAAGGAACGATATTTGCCTTTCCCCATGCCAATTCTTTTGCGTGCCACTGCCAGGGCCTTTTTATCATCATCAGTAAGCACAAACATATCCACGTACTTTCCTCGCTTGATCTTATCACGCACGCTTGGTCTGATACCATACGTTAACGCTATGTTCTCCACCCGACCTAAGTCCCCAAACCTCATGGTCCGTCTGTCTTGGATCTTGAAAAAACATAAAAAGGGACAAACTGAAGATGTGTCTTGGCTACCCCCTAAACCCTCAGGGTGTTTTAGATGTGGGAAGAAAGTCTGCTTAACCTGTAATTTTATTAAGAAAGGTACCCTTAGTATTAAGTCCTACAGCAATGGTTCTGTACACTGCATCTCACAATTTATCAATTGTGATACCATCCATGTTATCTAAGTACTGCAGTGCCCTTGTGGACTCCAGTACGTAGGTAGGACTACTCGTTCCCTTAAATGCCGGTTTAGGGAACATAGATTAAATATTCTCAAAGGTGTACATAATCACAGTGTGTCTAGGCATTTTTGCGAGAGACATAATAGTAATCCACAAGGTTTATCAATCATTGGGGTTGAGAAATTTGATTGCACGCAAAGAGGAGGGGATAGATATAAGAGACTCTGTAGAGGCGAGGTTGCATGGATGTTTAAATTGCAAACCATGTACCCAGATGGCCTCAATGAGACTATGGAATTTAATGATTGGTATCTCTAATTAGCCTCTCTTCTTCTCTTCTTTGCTTTTGGATGCAATTATTCGTCATGTTTGACACATAAGAGATTTTAACTGGGCTTATATGTCTAGGGACTGTTTTATTGTTGTTATGGTTCTTTTGGACCCTTGTCCATTGGATTTGTCTATAGGTCTATGCTTTTGACCTATCATCAGTATTATTATTATTATCATTATTATTATTATTTATTTAAAACTGTATTAAAATATTTTATGTATATACATGGACATTGTGGTTCATTTCATTCCTATACTGTGTGTTTTTTATTTGTTATGAATATATACACATATGTATATGTGTTTGTTGTTTTTTTATATAAATACCTTGGAATATTTTATATGTTATTATTATGCTTTATACAGGGATATGTGTATGTATATATATATATGTATATGTCTATGCATGTGTATGTATATACATGTATATATGTCTTTTTATGTATTATTATATCTGTTTTGTTTTATATAAGTGTAGATTTTCAACTTTATCTATATTGGACATTGTTCTCAACATATGGCCGCTAATTATTTCACGAGGTTCCTCCCTTTTCCATATACTATATATGACCATAGGAGAGAGAGTTAGCTTTATAGCTTGAAAAAGTCCGCCTGGACGGACGAAACGCGTCGCTGCCTGTCATTTTTCCTACCTACGGAATACCCACTATTGAGTATTAGCTCTGCTGAGCCTCATCTACTGGGAAGACATTTGATACAATTTTGATATATTGTCTTCAGAGGCTCTCACGTACATCGTGTCCTTAAGAGGAATATATCCACAATCAACTGTGTTTCAATCCGGACGGATTTAGGTGGTGCGCACCACAGAAGACACATCGTGGAGTCTCCACTCATCTGAACCGCTTGTGTGGCGGGACGGGAACTTGGATCTATATTTCCCTTCACGGGTAAGATCTGGATGTTTCATTTATATACTAGCCTTACTCATATATTGGCACAATGAACACCATCAACAGCGGATTGCTCCACTATTAATGCATTTCAGCTACTACTACGGAGCTTTATATTTGAACATACCGCTTTACTTGTGGGAACTCGTCATCTTATCTCATAGCCAGTATCTGGCGAAACCAAGTTGCTTCATTAATATCTGTATACAGAGCTCTTACTCTCATGGTCATTTGGACAATCCGTTATACATTAGCCTCTGGCTCTTTGTTGAGATATTTTTTACATCCTCAATATAGATTCATATTAGTTATAGATACATGAGTAATTTGGGAATCTATTTGTTGTTATAATATATTATATAATTTTATTATTTTTTATATATTATGTATTTATCTACTGCTGGAGTAAACATATATATATATTTACCCATTGAGCCAATTTGTTTGCTTACTTCCATATATTAGTATTTTCAATGGAACATCTTATGCGCAATCTGCTTTTTGGTTGATATCTTTTGTGTGCCTACCTAGCAACTTTGCTTCTAGAATTTTAATCAGCTTCCTAGGCCTATTCCCAGAGTCTGAAGACTCCTCGCTGGTAGTTGAAACAGGTGAACTAAGGTGCTGCGAATTGTGTATAAGTAAATCAGTGCACTCACCAACAGGTGCAGGATTCACCAAAACAGAAACCGTGCCCTCAGTTGTCCCCAGAGATGGAGTTGCCATGACCATAGCTAAGCGATCTGCATCCCAGAGCTTGCGTGCGTCGGCTCCCCGGATTCCTCTGCAGGGGTTAGCTCGTCTGAACGCGACCTTGTGCGGCGACCTCTTACAGCCACTGCTTCTGGATCTCCGGACGCTGATTCTGAAAAACAATAAGGAACACTGAGTTGTGTATTTGGATGGTAATCAAACCTTTGTGATGCTTTGCGTGTACGCGAGCTGGTGTCATCCTGAGTAAATGGCGCTGCGTACCGTCCTGAACGGGAATGGAAATAAGGCTCGTCACGATGCTGCGGGGGAGGGGTAACGCACCGGGTCCGGGAAAGGGCCTCACCATGTCCGGCTGGGGAAACAAAGTCTAATGGTGGAAAAGACCATTGTGGCAGATTGTTGGCACTAGCATGGTGGTAGTGAATAACAGGGTTAGCCAGGGGGCTACATTGTCTTACATTTGGGCCGCTCACCGCTGCGTGGTATGGGGAATGGACCGATTCTGACCTATATGTGCACAAAACAAAGGGTATTATGGCACACAATTATCCCAACAGCTACACACACCAATGCATTTCTCATACAAATTTTCATTTTCATTTCCACAATCATTAGCACAATATAAATAAATAGTTCACTGTGTATGCCCTTCATCACCTTCACCATACCTTGAATAAGATAACCAACTTATATAAAATAAAGACACGGAGACTTGAATAAAGTGGCAAACTGATGTAATTTATTGGCCTAATTAAACCTGGTGGCGCAGAAAGAGCACTGCTGATCAGCTCCAGCGATACCCAACCAAGCGTGGACATGGCAATATAGCATTAAGTCCACCCACTTCTCTCATAACCCCACTGCTTGGCCGGCCCTAACCTGGCATCAGAGTAAACTGCACTCACCTCACTACTCACTCCCCCTCCCTCACTGATCCGGGCGAGGCCCCTCCCCACGGAAGGGACAAGAGTTACAGATACCTGCGACCAATCACGATAGAGCCGTACATATCAGCCGCTGATCACAGTGCCTTCCTCCCCCACTAAACTACCTAATAAGCCATAACAACCAAGTTAAACAAACTACCATTCCTTAACATTACAAAATGGCGTGGGTGGGCGGGGATTTTGCCAGCCGAGTGACTCAGACAGGAAATGCAGCATACTATACAAAGACACAAGACCCTCCCCCCAACATCACTGGTCGAGTCTACAGCCCTGTTAACCCCTTCAGGTAAGTGCAAGCTCGAATGCAACACTGTCACTATTTAATTGCGTTTGTCTATAGGGGACTCTCTTGTAATAAATAGCACATTGTTTTGTTTAGGACACTATTTACACAACACATATTTTAATCCCTCTGTGCTACCAAAACGCTAAGACTTATCACACTCCAGTTATACAGTTAGAAATGCTATTAACTATTAATTATCAATGATATTTGATATTAGGACAGATCAGAGGGTTCCTTGACAATCTTGTGTTAAGATAAATACAGTGTTTTAAATATTTAATAAAGAGAAAAAAAATATAAAGTGATTTACAAAACATCTATCTCTGTACAGTTCAAACAATCATACAGTTTGTTGAAAGAGTATTCTGTTTTAAATGCTCTTATTGCAGCTTCCCCATAGGTCTCATTGCAGCACCCCCCATAGGCCTCATTGCAGCCCCCCTCGTCCATGGGTCTGTTTGCAGCCGTCCCCCATGTGTCTCATTGCAACCTCTCACCCTGGTAGTTCTCACTGCAGTCCCCCTTCCTCATAGGTCTCATTGTAAGCCTCCATCTCCCCTATAGGTCTCACTGCACCCCTTCTCCTCATAGGCCTCATTGCAGACCACCCCTCCACCTCTTCCATAGGTCTCATTGCAGCCACCCTCCCCATAAGTCTCATTGCAGCCCCCCTCCTCCCCCATTGGTCTCATTGCAGGCCCATATATGTAGCTTGCCATTGTGTGTCACTTACCTTTAGTTGTGACATCTGACACCATTCTGCAGCTCCACTATGCACTCCTTGCTGCTCAGATAGGAGTGATCATTTCCTCTCTGAGCATTGCATTGTAAGGCTGCCAGAGACAGTTATTACTCTCATGCATGTTTATATTTTTTTTGCAGGCCTGATTCCCGTAAGGAATTCAGCCCTTTGTTGAACAGGTTGGTGCTGTGTTCGACTATGCCAAGGGGACCCCACACTGTGGTCCTCCCTGTTATAGTGGGCAGCACGGTGTCTTAGTTGCTAGAACTTCTGCCTTATAGCACTGGAGTCATGAGTTAAATTCATGACCATGGCCATGTGGGTTGACTTCAGGCTGTTTTTAAAATATACATTAAAACGCTAATCATCAACATCATGTTGATTATGATAATTGGTATATCTGGTATGTGGTTGTATCTTGGTGTGTTCATATCTCTGTGTGCTCTAAACGTATCTTGATGTGGCTGCATTGTAACGCACTTAAGATACATGTAACTTAACAAAATCAAGTACGTTTTGGTCACAAATGTGTCCAACTCTATATGAGGCCCAAAATTGGGAATGTTAAACCCCACAAGAGCTGAACAAGTACAGATTGAAGGTGAGAAGGAACAGAGATTATAAGATAGAAACATTAAAATATTGGAAAAGTATTAATAGAGGCAGTGTTGTTGATTTTTTTTAAAAAAATAAATGAATTTCTAGAATAAGAGGACACACTTTGAAAGGGAGGAAGATGGAAAGGTTACTTTAGGACACTGCTCATGATGGCAATAGCAGAAGAAAATCATTGAAAAAGTGCAACCTCTGGACCCAGCACTCACATTTCTTGAAGTGATGGGCCCTGGGAGGGCCCATCCCTCAAAGAGGGAGGGGAGCCATGCAATGCCCTCCTTCCTCCCTCCAATGTAAGGAAGAAGGGGGCCCATGCAACGCTGCCTCGGGGGCTGGAATGTACTCCCCCAGCATGCCAAAAAGTGAGAATAGAGGAAGTGACATCAGAGCTGTTGAGATGCAGAGTGTGTCAAAAACAGAGAAAGAAAAAGAAGTGCGGGAATGCGGCCATGTAGGAGGTTGGTGCTGCCATCCTTTGAACCATTGCTATAACTTGAGGAGCCGATGGGAACAGAATTCAGATCAGCCACAAAATCTGAACCTGTAAATGGGGGGGGGGGGGAACAAGTCACTGTGAGAGAGAATAGAATTGGGTACAAATGTTGCAGAGCACGGCAAAGTTAAAGAGGGCACCACAGCATAAAAAGACTGTATGAGATAAAATCGCTAGTCATTCTTTAGAAAGAGCTGCATATCTCACAGAGAGGGCCGACAGAAAGCGCTGCCAACCTTACAGAAAGGGCTGTCAGTCTTGCCAGAATATCATGAGAATATATCTGGAATAGCTGTCAGGTTACTCGAGAAAGCTGTCAGACTAACAAAATGACTGTCATTTCCAGACAGGAATCTGTCACTGCCGAAGAGTATGCTGCAGAAGCTGCCAGTAGTACCAAACCAGACCTGGGGGTAAATGTATGAAAGTCCGGTTTTTTCAAATCGCTGGAAATCGGCGAATTTCCAGGTAAAATTTAAAGCGGCGCTGGCTTGTAAAGGCAAGTTTGCCTTTACAAGCCAGCGCCGCTTTAAATTTTAGCTGGAAACTCGCCGATTTCCGGCGAGTTGAAAAAAAACGGACTTTCATACATTTACCCCCAGGTCTGGTTTGGGGGTCCTGGGAGAGACCTGGTCTATGCCAGAGGAACAGAGACAGCCCAGACCCAGCCAAGAGGTCCAGAGAGAGTCTGGAATTGTTCCAGTTGTTTTCACATTATCCCAGTCCATTTCCATTGTTCCAAGATCGTGCTGCTGTCGTTCATACTACTAGTACTACATTGTGATATACAGAGGAGAATCACTGGAGGACCATCCAGGCCTTTGATCCATGTTTAAAGAACCCTCCATGTTTCCATTACTAACCAGTGTCCATGCAAAGCATAATTAACCCACTGCATACTGCACAACACAATATACTGAGTTAATTGTCAGTACAGCAGTCTAATTAAGCCTAAGTCTAATTGGTGTAAATTGTCTTATATTGACAGAACTACTCCTCCACTCATCTCTTGCATTATTCTGTGCCCATTGTCCAGCAACCATTGCACTATGCTTATTCTTGTTCAAAGGACTGGATCCTTGGTATTCTTGCATTACCAAATTTTACAGTTGCTGAGACTACTACCATCATCATTATCTTCATCCTTATACTATTCTTTATTGGGACTGCAAAACACATCATAATTATATTCGTAGGAGTGACAGTTGTCTTCTTCCTCATCCTTAAAAATAAGAGACTTATTATTATTCCTCTTTATCTTTTTCATCATAATTGTTGTAAAGGTACCTAAAAATTAGAGATGTTCACTGACCCCCGTGTTTTGGTTTAGGTTTTGGTTTGTGATCTGGATTAAGTTTGTCTTTTGTTTTTGGCAAAACCTCCCCTGTGTGCTTTGGTTTTGGTTTTGGATCTGTATTTTTTAGAAAAATAGCTAAAATATGCTAAAATCACATAGTTTTGCTCTTTTTTTTGTTCTTGCATTATTATTAACCTCAATAACACTAATTTCCAGTCATTTCCAGTCAATTTTAATACCCCCCTCACAATATTATTATCATCCACTTTCGAACAAAGACTGCAGCGAGTTGGCTGGATGCTAAGCAACAGAGCAATGACACAAACACACGGCAGTTCATAGCACATCTAGGAATCATTGCTACACAGCAGTGGCAGAAAAGAAAAGTGGTGCAAGTTGGAATTTTCCTTGGGCTCTCTCACCCACCCTTATGTAAAATATTGAAAAGGACATGCACATTTTAACAAAGCAAGCACTTCAGCGACAAGGAGGGCCACTTTTGTGGCTGAAGTGCTTGGTTTGTTTGGGCCCACCACAAAACAAGGTAACAATGGGCTTAAGGCAGCTAAGGTAAGAGTGCTGTCAATGAACTCTACAGTGGTAAGATGATGTTGTCATCATCTTCAGCCTCATCCTCAACCTCATCAGTTTGAACATCATCCTAACACAATTACAGAAGTCTCTGTAACATAAATGTCAAAAACAAAAATGTAAAAAAATGCTTGTACCTTTTTAAAGAAAAAAACACATCTCTAATAAAGGTGAAAGTTTACTGTAGAAAAACATAAAATTGCCATTTTGCCCAAATATTAATAAGCATTCCAGCATCAACTAGCTTCCTTCTCTCAGCTAGATCCCAGCACCTGAAATCTACATTGTCATCATCCTCACCCTCATCAGTGTGTAAATCATCATCACTCAATATTAATTAATCCCGGCTGGAATCGACCATTACAGAAGTCACTGTACTTTGATCTAAATACCAGTAAAGGCCTTCCTCATGGAATTTGTAGTTCATTTTACAACAGAGCTGTTACGATTTTTGGACAATTCTTTTAGACCAGACCAAATGTCAAAATGTTCTGCTGAATCATCTGTATCATCCTTCAGTCTCTTAGAAAAACTTAGATTTTTCCTAGCAGCAGTAGTCTGAGAAACTGAAGGGGAGGGACACCGTTGTGTCAGATACTTCAGCCGTCAACTTGCTCACCAGGAGCTCATTGCATCTGGGACAGTGGGAAATAAAGAGAAGACATAGCTCTTAAACTTAGGATCAAGCATAGTCGCCAAAATGTAGTGATACGATTTCCAGAAGTTGGTAACTCTTCAATCCTTGCGAAGCAATTAAAGTACTTTATCTACAGGCCTGACATACTTAGGGTAAATTATTTGTTTCATCTCCTCCTTCAATTTATCAAGGTGCTTTTCCAAAAGTCTAATTAAGGGAATCACTTTGCTCAAGCTATCAGTGTCTGTACTCAGTTCACAGGTGACAACTTCGAATCATTTCAGCACCTTGCACAACACGGAAAGTATCCTCCACTGCGCTGGACTAAAATTCATTCCCCCTTCTTTCCCAATGTCATGGCTTGTGGAGTAAGCGTAGATGGCTTTTTGCTGTTCCTCCATCCTCACAAGCATATTAAGTGTGGAATTCCACCTTGTTATCACCTCTTGCTTCAGTTGGTGGCAGCGAAAAATAAATTGTTCTTGCAGCTGCTGCAATTTCCTACATGCTGTTGCAGAATGCTGAAAATGTCCTGAAATTTTTCGGCCACAGACAGCATCTCCTGCACGTCGCTGTCATTTTTCAAAAAGCTTTGTGCCGCTAAGTAGATTGTGCGAACAAAACAGGGAATGTGATGGATTTCACCCATCTGTAATGCTCTCACAATATTGGTGGCGTTATCATAAATTACATATCCTCAGGAGAGTCCAAACGGGATAAGCCATGTTGCAAAGAACAATGAATGTGATGAATGAGGGCACAGTGTGATGGAGGAGGCACACAGTGATGAATGAGGGCACAGTATGATGAAGGAGGGTCACACGGTGATAATAAGGGCACAGTGTGATGGAGGAGGCACATGGTGATGAAGGAGGGCCACAGGGTGATGAAGGAGGGCCACAAGGTGATGGAGTAGGCACAGTTTGATATAAAGGAGGCACAGTGTGAAATGGATGGGTTACAGTGTAATATGAAAGGAGAACAGTGTGATATGGAGGGGCACAGTGCGAAATGGAGGGGGCACAGTGTGATATGAAAGGGACACAGTGTGCTAAGGAGGGGACACAGTGTTATGAAGGAGGCTGCAGTGTGAAGAAAGAGGGACAAAAGTGTGAATTCACTAGTGAGAGATAACAATAGTAGCAGGAACAGGGATAGATGGAAAGGATCAAGGAACAAGAGAGGAGCAAGAGAAGCAGGATGTGAGGCACAAGGGAGAGCAGGTAGGTTGGTAGAGAGGGGTATACCTGAAATAAAGATAGGGGCACATAGGAACAGAGAAAGGAAACAGATAAGGGAAAGTGTCACATGGAAGATATGAGGGAGATATTTTGGAAAGTTTTATTATAATATTATATCAAGATATAATATATATTAAGATATTTTTTAAGATATGAGGAAAAATGTAATTACACATAGGAGACATTAGGGAGAAGTGGAAAGGTAATTTGATGCAGCAGAGGTGGGGGACACAGGGCCTTACATCATTTAATATGTTTTATATTATACTATAGTGTTAAGATACATCTAAAATTAATTTCACTCTATCAAAATCCCTAAACTTTTGGGGGGCTCGGATGTTCATTTCAAAGTGGAAGTTCCATACCAGCGCTTCTAAATTTCCACTTCGTCGACTGTTGTGTAACCAATAAAACACTTAGCAAGAGGCATTACTACATGTTGCAATTGAGGTGACTTACAACAAAATTCAGAATATATTATCCAGGAATGCTCATCAGACAGTGTTTATAAGAAGTGTCATGTGGATAGTAGCGAGATTTTATCTCAGAGAGAGAAAACCTGTGACAGGGAGAGAGACTATTTTGATTGAGTAACTGCTTCAATCAAAACTGTATTCTTACAGGATAGAACTGGTAAGTAAAGTCAGTAGTCAGAACCTTACCTTATTAATAAGTTCACATACTCTGGTTCAAAGTACCCTAAGGTTTGGTGAATGACAATTGTAAAAGCCATAGCTCACATGGTTATTTATCCATGTAGTGTTTATAGCTAGTATTTGCATCATCTATACAGTTTTGGAGGCACTTATCCCATGCAACAGTGCTCCAAAAACAGCTACTATGAGAGCTCTTATAGAGACTGTGGTGAAGCTTTAACTTGTTAAGCCATTTAGTGGTAGGGAGTATGAATGTGATTATAAAGTATATGAGACTGGTGTCTTTTACAATACCTACTAAGTTATCTATATGTAAAATCCTAAATTATGAATCACTTGATTATTGCATTTCCTTATATGTTTTACTAGCTGTCTACCCTCGTGCAACTATTAACCCATTTCAATAAACAAACTTTAACTAACACAATCTATAGTCTATTGTGTAAATAAATTGTGTGTTGTAGTAACCTTTGTGCAAAGTGTGTTAGCGTAAGCGTAGGTATTTCCCTGTAACTGCTTCCTCACAGTGATACATACATTTGTTAATACAAATATGCATACACATATTAACTATATGGACCAAAGTATTCGGATGCTTGACCATTACACCAATAGGGACTGTAATTACATTGTATTCAAATACATATACTTTAATATGGACTTGGTCCCCCTTTTCCAGCGAACACAGCTTCCAATCTTCTTGGAAGGTGTAACAATTATGTACTATTATTATTTTCCCTTAATAATCAGGTATGACAATGTATATTGTATGTAACCTTGTAATGTAATCTCAACATGTGCTTTGCTAAATGACATGTGTCAGGTGCCGTCTCCACGCTCTCCACAGGCGCCGGAGATGGGCACCTTCTCTCCGCAATCCACGTCCTGTTGCCTAGCAGCAGAACTCTATCTCTACTCACCTGTCTGCAGCCAGCATGTCTAAACCGTCTAAATCTCCCTAACCCAATCAGGAGGCACCTTAGAGTACTTAAAGAAGCCTCTGACACATGTCTAGTGCCAGAGTATTGGTTCTACTCTGCTCCAGCATTTAGTTTGCATTCCTGTTCCTGAACTCCTGTGTATAGACTCCTTGGCTTGTTTGACCTCTCTTCCGGATTTCCCTTGTACTTCGCTGCCCGCACTGGTATTGACCTTTGGACCGTCCCTGACTACTCTTGCCTACTCTCGCTTCCTTGGTTTCGACTCGGCCTGTCTGACTAACCTATTCGCTGCACTGGTGACTTCCTGGGAGAAACGCGACCTCTCAGGTTAGTAGCGCTAATACCAGTTGGTGATATTCTCTGTGTAAAAGTGTGACAGAATACTCTGGCCATGAGCGGACCGGACGAACCTTCGGCCCGCGACTTATTACTTCACCTGGGTCAGAGAGTGGAACGACAAGAATCCAACCAGGCACAATTATTGCAATGCATTCAGGGAGTCATCTCCCGTCTGGACTCCTTACAAGCATCGCCACCTACCACTTCCTCGGCCGCCACATCCTCTGCTGCATCAGATCCTACCATCCCTGCTAGGGGTGCTACCGTCAGAGGCCTCCGTCTTCCTCCTCCCGAGAAATATGATTGCGATACGCTGAAATGCCGTGGCTTCCTCAACCAGTGCTCTATTCAATTCGAATTGGCTCCGGAGAATTTCTGGTCAGAAAGAGCTAAAGTGGCCTATTTGATTTCACTCCTCTCAGGGCAAGCATTGGCCTGGGCTTCCCCTCTCTGGGAACGGGATGACCCTATACTGCAAAATTCTGTGGTCTTCATTGAAAGATTCCGCAAGGTATTTGATGAACCCGGAAGAATCTCTTCGGCTGCCTCCGGTCTCCTAGGATTACGCCAAGGCTCTCTTACAGCTGGACAATATGCGGTGCAATTTCGGACCCTTGCAGCCGAACTCCGATGGAACGATGAAGCTCTCATCGCTACCTTCTGACAAGGTCTTAATGAGCGTATCAAGGATGATTTAGCTTCTCTTGATCTTCCTTCCAATCTGGATGACCTCATATCCCTGTGTATTAAGGTGGACATCCGCCACAAGGAAAGTGCTCTCGAACGGGACCGCACTCACCGGCCGTTTCCTCGTCTAGCACCCAACTTTATTCCTCCTACTCCACCTGCAGAAGAACCTATGCAGATCGGCCGTTCTCATCTGTCCCCAGAGGAACGTGAGAGACGTATGAAAAACCGCCTCTGTTTGTATTGCGGTGAACCAGGATATCTTCTCTCCGTTTGTCCCAAGAGGCCGGGAAACGCCACCTCCTAGGTGATAATAGGGAGGTCAACCAAGAACCTGAGTCCGTTTCTCCCTACCTTCGGAAGGAGTCAGAGTTTTTGATGCCAGTCACCTTGGTTTTCCCTAATGGCCCATTTACTACCCGGGCCTTTGTGGACTCGGGGTCCGCAGGGAATTTCATCTCTTCCAAACTTGTGACCGAACTCTGTCTGGATACTATCCCTTTGGCTCAACATTTGATGCTCACTGCTGTGGACGAAAATAGAGTCTCCAATGGCTCAATCTCTCTCTCTACTTCCCCACTCCGGATAGAGATAGGAGCACTTCACTCCGAGACTATAAGTTTCCTTGTGCTACCCCAATCGGTTAACCCTTTCATCCTGGGGCTACCATGCCTGAAGCTCCATTCTCCACAATTCGACTGGCAGCGAGCTCAAGTTATCTGCTGGGGTTCATCCTGCAATAAAAGATGTCTGAGATCCATTTTCCCATCAAAACCCAAGCTGGCCTGTCTCTGTACTTCTTCCCTGGTGGGCCTTCCT
The DNA here is from genome assembly GCF_038048845.1 of Mixophyes fleayi. Lineage (NCBI taxonomy): Eukaryota > Metazoa > Chordata > Amphibia > Anura > Limnodynastidae > Mixophyes > Mixophyes fleayi. The sequence goes on along the minus strand of NC_134404.1, from coordinate 135,686,509 downwards.
GAAGTCTACTCTGAGTTCACTGATGTATTCTCTAAAACCGCTTCCGAAATCCTTCCTCCTCATCGGCCTTGGGATTGCCCCATCGACCTCATCCCTGGAAAGAACATTCCTAGAGGCAGGGTTTATCCGCTGTCTTTGCCCGAGACACAGGCTATGTCGGAGTATGTTACTCAGAACATCAGGAGGGGATTCATTAGGAAATCATCTTCTCCAGCAGGGGCAGGCTTCTTTTTTGTAAAGAAGAGGGATGGCTCTCTCAGACCGTGCATTGATTACAGGAGACTAAATGCCATCACGATTAAAAATTGTTACCCCCTTCCTTTAATCTCTGAGCTCTTTGACCGTATTCGAGGGGCACAAATCTTTACTAAGTTGGACCTCAGGGGAGCCTACAACCTAATCAGAATTCGCAGAGGAGACGAGTGGAAAACCACATTTAATACCAGAGACGGCCACTATGAATACCTGGTGATGCCGTTTGGGCTCAATAACGCCCCAGCGGTCTTTCAGGACTTTGTGAATGAAATATTCAGGGATTTGCTCTACCAATCAGTGGTTATTTATTTGGATGATATCCTAATCTTTTCCCAAGACCTGTCTACTCATCTCATGCATGTCAAAGAGGTGTTTTCTCGTTTACGTGCTAATCTCCTATTCTGCAAGCTTGAGAAATGTCTCTTCAATTGCTCTCAAGTACCCTTCCTAGGATATATTGTATCAGGCTCTGGCCTTCAGATGGATCCAAGCAAATTGGAGGCTATTCATAATTGGCCTCAACCTTCCGGTCTCAAGGCTACCCAGCGTTTTATTGGCTTTACTAATTATTATCGCCAATTCATTAAAGGGTTTTCTACGTTAATCTCTCCTATTACTCTCCTCACTCGGAGGGGCGGCCAATCCAAGTCTTGGCCCCCAGAGGCTGTACGAGCATTTCTAGCCATTAAGGAGGCCTTCGTGTCTGCACCTGTCTTATCTCAACCCGATCAAAATAAACCGTTTTTCCTAGAGGTGGATGCATCCTCTGTTGGGATTGGAGCAGTACTGTCCCAAAAGAATTCTGTAGGCCTTCCTGTTCCTTGTGGTTTTCTCTCCAAAAGATTTTCGGCCAGTGAAGCCAACTACGGAATTGGGGACAAGGAACTTCTCGCCATCAAGACCGCCCTGGAGGAATGGCACTATCTGTTGGAGGGGGCACGCTTTCCCATCACAGTGTATACAGATCATAAAGATCTCACCTACTTGCAGTCTGCACAATGTCTGAACCCTCGACAGGCCCGCTGGTCGCTATTTTTCAACAGATTCCAGCTGATACTAACCTTCCGGCCCGGTACCAAGAATTTGCGTGCTGACGCATTATCTCGATCTTTTGACTTCTCCGATGTCTTGTCATCTATGGTTGCCAAACCTATCCTCAATCCTTCCACAATTGTAGCCTTGACCAATTCCTCTTTCAAGACTCCTCCTCCTGGTCGTTCTTTTGTACAGGAACATCTACGCATTAAACTCCTAAGAAGGGCTCATAACGCCAAATTTGCTGGTCATGCTGGGGTTAAGAAGACAGTTGCTCTTCTATCTCGCCTTTATTGGTGGCCCTCATTGCCTTCGGATGTCCTGAAATTCATCCGCGCTTGGGAGGTCTGCGCCCAACACAAGATCCCGAGGAGACCCCCTGCCGGTCTTCTCCATCCTCTGCCCATTCCGGACCTTCCATGGCTTAGTATCAGCATGGATTTCATTACAGACCTTCCTCCCAGTCATGGCTTTAACACCATCTGGGTGGTGGTGGACCGCTTTTCGAAATTAGCCCACTTCATTCCCCTCAAGCAGAGCCGGATTTAGACCTCATGGGGCCCTAGGCAAAATATTGGTTTGGGCCCCCCCCTCCCTGAACCAATCCATAGCACTATATTTTTTTTAGCGTAGCATATACCCCTATAGTTAAGTAGAAGGGTAAACTATGCGCCGCTGCACATCACGATGCTCCTCCTGCATCACCATGCGGCCTCTCATTACTGTCCCCCTCATCACACTGTGCTCTCCTTTATCATTACACTGCATCACACTGCGGCCCCTCATTACTGTCCCTCTCATCACACTGTGCTCTCCTGTATGATTACACTGCATCACACTGCGGCCCCTCGTTACTGTCCCTCTCATCACACTGTGCTCTCCTTTATCATTACACTGCATCACACTGCGGCCCCTCATTATTGTCCCTCTCATCACACTGTGCTCTCCTTTATCATTACACTATATCACACTGTGGCCCCTCATTACTGTCCCTCTCTCACGCTGTCCCCCTCCTCTGCCCTCTCTCACGCTCCCTCTCACTCTGCCCCCTCTGCCCCGTAGCAGCCATAGAAAAAATGATATTTGATGTGTGGACAGGTGCTGAAAAAATGCAAATAGACACACACAACTCCGTACATTTGCATGTAGTATGTTAAGGGGGATAGCATAAAGCTTAGTCAATTTGCATAATATTCTCCTAAACATGTTAGGCTCCTAGATTTATGGCCAAATAAATTGTTCCAGCATTTGATAAATAATTGCTAAATAATGGCTTGAATTAGACTAAAAATCTTAAAGACATTCCCAGTATAAAGACAATGCAGAGAAAAAAAGACGGCAAACAATTCAGGATCTGCAAATTATGCTTTTAAACTTGGTCACCTAATATAGAAACATTTGTAAACATATATTATCTTCTAAAGCAATCATTTTCATTGTAATGCCCCTTTAACATACTTTAAAAACAATATATATATATAGAATAAAATAAATATATCTAAAGGTTTAATCTTGCTGAACTGTGATACAGGGATTCACTAATGCATCACTAGAAAGCAAAATTACTAAACAAACACATGTTCTCACTCCTGTATTGCATCAATCTGGCAGCAACATATAGGTAAAACTTCCTTTTACTGAGTTGTCATCTAATGATGGCTTACATTACTGGGGCATCGCAATATTGTCTATGCAAAATGAGTTCTCCATCGTTTGTATAGTGACTTTTATGCGCGATTGTGGAGATGACTTTACCAGCACTCTCATGATACAACTTCCTGGTCGGTAACTATGGCTTTTCTGGCTCCTCTGACGTGATGGAGGACAGGTATGAAGAAGAAGAATGCAGCCTGCCTCCCGGGAGAATTCATCTGCCTAATAGTTCCCAGCATTATGCTAGAGGTCTTGCATACTCGCGCGGGGGGAGGGGGGGTGGGGGTTCGGGTGCCGTGAGTCGGGGGAGGGGCCGCCGGGTGCCACAAGTCGGGGGAGGGGCCGCCGGGTGCCGCGAGTCGGGAGAGGGGCCGCCGGGTGCCGCGAGTCGGGGGAGGGGGCCGCAAAAAAAATATATATTTTTTTCCTTTCTCTTGTCCCCCCCCATCTGGGCCCCCTGAGAGCCGCTAGGTCCTAGGCAGGTGCCTAGGTTGCCTAGCGGTAAATCCGGCCCTGCCCTCAAGGGATTACCTTCTGCCTCCCAGCTGGGTCTCCTGTTCATCCGAGAGATTTTTCGCCTTCACGGCTGCCCGAGGGACATCATTTCTGATCGTGGAGTCCAATTTGTCTCCCAATTCTGGAGATCCTTTTGCAAACAGCTTGGGATCATCCTAAAATTCTCTTCCGAGTACCACCCGCAAACTAATGGGTAGACTGAACGGACCAATCAGGACCTGGAGGCATTTCTGAGGTGCTACTGTTCGGATCAACAGTCATCCTGGAGTGAACTTTTACCCTGGGCAGAGTTTACCCATAATAACCACCAACACGAGTCCACGGGTAACTCTCCCTTCTTTACCATCAACGGGAGACATCCCATTCTCCCCACCTTCTCTGATCTTTTGAATTCCTCGGTACCTGCTGCGCAGAATATGGTACACAGTTTTTCTCAAATTTGGTCCCAAGTACGTTCCAGATTACTACAAGTTTCTGACCGTTACAAACACTTTTCAGATCGGCATAGAAGGAATCTCCATGTACTTCGGGTAGGAGACAAAGTCTGGTTAGCTACCCGCAACCTTAGACTCAAGGTTCCCACTATGAAATTAGCTCTACGCTATATTGGACCCTTTTCCATCTCTCATGTGATCAACCCTGTCACCTACAGACTTCATCTACCAGCTTCCCTGCGGATTCATAATACCTTCCATATATCTCTGCTTAAACCACTCATTCTCAATGAATTCTCCAGCAAAACCTCTCCACCTCCTCGTGTCAAGACTATTCGTGGTGCAGAATTTCTGGAAGAATGCATTCTGGAATCTCATATCTCTAGAGGAAAACGCCAATTTCTCATCCATTGGAAAGGCTACGGCCCAGAGGAGAGATCTTGGGTCTATGAAGAGGATATTCATGCTCCACGTCTGTTGACAAGATTTATGCGGGATTCCTGCACCACCCGTAAGAAAGAAGGGGAAGATACTGTCAGGTGCCGTCTCTGCGCACTCCACAGGCGCCGGAGATGGGCACCTTCTCTCCGCAATCCACGTCCTGTTGCCTAGCAGCAGAACTCTATCTCTACTCACCTGTCTGCAGCCAGCATGTCTAAACCGCCTAAATCTCCCTAACCCAATCAGGAGGCACCTTAGAGTACTAAAATAAGCCTCTGACACATGTCTAGTGCCAGAGTATTGGTTCTACTCTGCTCCAGCATTTAGTTTGCATTCCTGTTCCTGAACTCCTGTGAATAGACTCCTTGGCTTGTTTGACCTCTCTTCCGGATTTCCCTTGTACTTCGCTGCCCGCACCGGTATTGACCTTTGGACCGTCCCTGACTACTCTTGCCTACTCTCCGTGGTACCTCGCTTCCTTGGTTTCAACTCAGCCTGTCTGACTACCCTATTTGCTGCACTGGTGACTTCCTGGGAGAACTGCAACCTGCACATCGCACGCAACCAAGCCCAAACCTCCTTGCGGGGGTCCCTGGTGAACACCAGTGGTGTGTTAGACTCACTTCAGAAAGCTTGGTGTCCTTTTGGGAATCAATCTGACTTAATTGACAATGTTATTCCTAAAGTGGGGGGGTAAGAGCCTGTAAGAAGGGTTTAAACTCTTCTGTGTTAGACATTACAGTGTGCATTTTCATTAAGGGGTCTATCAAGAATGAAATGTCCCATATATTTGAATTGTGTTCCCTCACATGCCAAGTCTTAACTAGTAAGTAGTGACTCTGGTTTTATTTCCTATTTTATTTCTGACGTATTTGTGCAACTTATTGTATGTCTTGTTATTAAGCCTTGGAAACATTTTTCAGATTAATTAAATTTAATCTAGCGTATCCTCTGTGATTCTTTGTGAACTTATGAATCACAGGAAGGCTCATGCTACATGTGTATGTGATTTAATTGTGAATCATTAATGAGTGGTTTTGGTGAACGTAAAGACACAATAGTAATTCCTTTGTGGTGGCAGAAAAAGTGGATTCATTGCTAAGTGACTATGGTGTCGTCAGTCATGGCCAGCTGTTCAGATTTCTGTATCTGGGACAGGGTGGGCGTCCGTGACAGAAGGCTTTCCACGATATGTTGGAGTGTCTCTGTGGGAATTTGTGCCCATCCGTTCTGTAGAGCATTTATGAGGCACTGATTTTGGATGAGAAGGCCAAGCTCGCAATCTTTGTTCCAGTTCATCCCAAAGTTTTCGATGGGATTGTGGTCAGGGATCTGTGTGGGCCAGTCAAGTTGTTCCACACCGAACTCATCAAACCATGTCTTTGTAGTCCTTGGTTTGTGCACTGTGGCACAGTCATGTTGGAATAGAAAAGGTCCTTCCAAAAACTGTTGTCACAAAGTTGGAAGCATAGCATTGTCCAAATGACTTGGTATGCTGAATCATTAGGTTTGTAGATTAAAAAGCAGTGATTTGTAGTGTAAAAACAGAAGGGAGCGAGGCTTAGCAGTTTTGATTCTTTCTTTGAGTAGTGATGGGAGTAAAGACTACAGGACAAGGAAAGCAGGTATATAGAGAGACAGGTCTAATCTGGAAAGCACACGTGTCAACAGTCCTGATTTATACATGACAGACCGAAATTTCAGGCACCCAAAATGCCAAAATGGTTGTGGTCTAACCAGAACTAGACAAGGTTATGGCAGATCAGAGAGGGTATTGGGCGGATCGGGTATGTTGCCTAAACTGTCCTGGTTTGGCAAAACAGAAATGTTGGCAGGTATGTGTAACTATATATACACTATATGGACAAAAGTATTTGTCCACACCTGTTAATTATTGAATTGAAGTGTTTCAATCAGACCAGTTGCCAGAGATGTATAAAATCAAATACCTAGCCAGGCAATCTCCATTTGCAAATATTTGTGATACAAAATGATCCGTTCTGAAGAGCTCAGTGACTTCAACCATAGTACTGTGATAGGATGCTATCTTTGCAATAAGACAGTTCATGAAATTTCATCCCTGCTGGGTATTCCATGGCCTTTTCAGATATTCCACTGGCCTTTTCAGTCACCGTAAACATGTCCATGTACCCTTGTATATCCTATCCCTTACGGAGACCTGCAACCCTTGACATATCGCAGTGCTAGCGCAGCGTACCATTACCTCCCCAGTAGGTTGGGGTCCCCTGTATTTGGCATCCTGCCTTGGTGCGTTACTATCCTCCCGAGTGACAAAATTCTTGCGCAACCGCTTCACTAGCTTTTGAGGGCACGCTTCAGAGCCTGAAGTTTCCATACTAGAACTATAACATTCAGATAAAATAGGATGATCATCTGGTAAATCAAACATATGCATCTCACCTGACCAAACAGAACAAAAGTAAAAAGTGAAAGGGAAAAACGAAGGGTGAAGGAAAGAAACAAACGGGTACAAAACACATAAAAGCACGAATAAAAAGAAAACAATTAAGAAAGGGAAGACCAGATAGATATAAAAGTACATAAAAAACACAAGAGACAGGCAAAAGAGCACGTTATACTCATCCAACACCAGGAACTCACAAGACTGATTTCATCTCCGCCCATCCTATTTAAAGACTATCTCCCCTCCTTTGTAACATCAAATGGGCATCCCCTCCAGTTAAAATTTTGACCACGAGGACTAACTAAAGCCTAGTGACACAGCCTCAATACTTTATTTTCCTTTGTGCTTATCTCAGCCCTTAGTACTTATTCTATTCCAACATGACTGTGTCCCAGTGCACAAAGCAAGGACTACAAAGACATGGTTTGATGAGTTCAGTGTGGAAGAACTTGACTGGCCCGCACAGATGCCTGACCTCAACCCCATTGAAAACCTTTAGGATGAACTGGAAGGAAGATTGCGAACAAGGCCTTCTTGTCGAACATCAGTGCCTGACCTCATAAGTGCTCTACAGAGTGAATGGGCACAAATTTCCCCAGAAACACTCCAACATCTTGTGGAAAGCCTTCCAAGAAGAGTGGAAGCTGTTATTGCTGCAAAAGGGGAACCAATTCCATATTAAAGTATATGTATTTGAATACAATATAATTACCGTCCCTGTTTGTGTAATGGTCAAGTGTTCGAATACTTTTGTCCATTTAGTGTATATATAGATTTATACTTCTGTATACCATGAAGTAAAAATGTTATTCTTGGTGAAACAGAGACATTGAAAGATTGGTCAAAAAAGAGTTTTTATAGAGAGATGGAACATTTTAGGACTGGTAGAGAAATATTGGAACGGGATAGGGTGAAGAACAAGGATGTAACTCAAATGTGTGGACCCAATAGCAAAATTGTGGTGGGGCCCATTATGCATCATAAAAATGTCATACCAACCACAATGACTGCTCCATTTCAAGTCAGTATCCTTTAGGGAAAAGTAGCAATCTAGCACACTAGTCTGAATTATATATACATACATTATCCTTATTATTTTTCAAATTATATAACTATCTGGAAATTTACATTTTAAAATCATATTAAGTTTGTCACATTTTTACCTCTGGCACAGGGTCAGCTGTACTAATGAGCCCCATAGCAGATGTAAATTCTCAGGCGCAACAGGTAAGAGTGCAATGAAAGGTGAGGTAGTGTGTAAAGATTTAAAACTTGAATACAGAATAAGACCAAAACACAGACCAAATATCAATGATTCGATCCGCCTTTGATATCAGCACTTGCTGCACAGTACACGATAAATAAACAACTATAGGGCCAACTGAAAATGACTGATTGTGTGCATTAAACAGCCCAAGGAGTTTGTGGATGGCAATGGCTTCTTTTACACTTGCAGCATAAGTAACGTTGTATGGACTTCCACATTTTACTTTGGGAGAACTGTATACGAGTACCCTGAGAAGGGCTATTGGAACTTTATTCCTATTACATGCTACGTTCTATGACCTACCATTGAAGGAAACGTATCTCAATTACTGATCAATGATGTTAAATTATATTCTGCATTTATTGCTTTATTGAATTATGTATCATATTGAATCTTTTAGATTCAATTTGGTCCGGACCTATTTATGTTTGTCTTATAAAGCTATGCAACTTGCTTTAATAAACACTGTCATTTTATACTGAACACCCACTGATTGTTATCACCACATGCCTATGTGTTAGGGAAAACAAGCCATCTGCAAACCACATGGGCAGTTTAATGCATGCAATCAGTTTGTCATTTTCAGTTGGCACTGTAGTTGTTTACTTATCGTGTACCGTGCAGCAAGTGCTGCTATCAGAGGCGGATTAAACCATTAACATTGATCTGTGTTTTGGTCTCATGCTTTACTCAAGTTTTGAATCTTAACACACTACCCCACCTTTCACTGCACTCCCATAGCAGATATGTAGACTGTTATGGCTACAGTTACGACCTTGGTGAGGCAGGATTTTGCTGTCTTCTGTCATTATTTGCTCAGCAAATTGGACAGTTTGGAGATGTCACTTTACATATAGAAATTCCACACTTACTGATGTACTGGTCTAGAAAGAAATAACATTACTGTGCAAGGGACAGTAGTGGAGAATACATGTTTTGCCGGTATTGTTGAATAAGGACATATAAGAAGGACTATTGTTGTAGCTCCATCCATTTCCCAACATATTTTGACAATCAGAAACAGCATTTAACTATGAGTCACTATAAAAACAATTGTTAAACTGTTCTTTGAGAACAAATATTGACCTAACAGAAATAGAAAGGACAGTCAACATTTTGTGCAAACTTTTTAAACCTGCTAGAGAATTTTAATCCCCATAGAGCTGCTAAAAATGGGAGGAAAGTATGATCAGATGTTATAAGGTCAAATTGTAAGGCTGCAAGAACAATTGGTTTGGATTGTGATGCTGATCTATTGGAAAGCATTTTAATTATAATACTTAGGTGCTCTTACATAATATTAGTGACAAAATCATAATAACAGAATAAAAATAATTAATACTTAAATTTTATGGAATTCAGACTCTTCTTAGTGTGAAGTCACTCCTCATTTGAATTTTCATGTGAATAAAACAAATAACAAATACATAGCGTAATACTGTATGTGCAAATCAAAACAAATATAATAAACTGTGATAATCTTTTGGTTTCTTCTCCTTTAAACCCCTTCAAATAGTGCACTTCCAGAAACAAATATGAACATGTGTTTCTAATTAAGTAATCTTCTAAATGTGTCTTCCACAGCATAAAACTCTTTTTCAGAATTTCTCATCCCTTTCGTGTGTATGCTCACAAGATATTGTGATTTAGTGAGCGTTGTATATATATCTTTATAATTTCTTTTATGGTAGATGATTTTCTCCAATCTTGACATAGAAATTATCCAGAAAGTATCCCAGTAGAAAATCTTTTTAATTTTACATTAATATTTGCAAATAAGATAAAAAATTAATACAAAATATAAAACATATAAAATGATAAATGAACAAAAATGAGCTTCTTGGGTTCAAAGAATCGGATGGATTCCTACCAGATATTCTTAGATGTTGCACAAGGTACAAGTCTCTGCAAATCCCAGTATATTTGCATCGCTCCTTCCTCAGAATATGGAATCCTTTTAGTTGGTTCTTATATCACCCATTCAGTTCTCAGGCCTTATTAACCAACGCGTTTCAACCTTCTTGGTCTTTTTTAAAGGATAAGGCCTGTATCTCAATTTCCTCCCTTATATACTATCTAATCCTTCAATCACATGGTTCAAAGGTCATGTGTGACCATATCTAATTAACAATAATATTCCAAATAATATATCCATATTTACATTGGACAAGTTTAAATTTTCATAATAGTCATTTGATACACATAAATTCACATTATGTAAACAGTTTGTCAGAGCAAGGAAACGTTTTAACAATGAACATATTATAATTATACATCAGCACAATCACTTCATCCATCTCCTCCCTTTTAATGTATATACCTTTGGAGGCAATCCAATTGTTCCTTTCATGTAATTTCTCCCTTTAGAACTCCAATTTAATCTATATCTTTGAAACGTAATTCTCCCGATATTGGAACGCATATCTGGTTTGCGTTCCACCGGATCTTACATCATTTTCTGAAATGATGTTACATGTAAGAGTAAAATGAAATCCCTTTCGGTTTATAAATTCTCAAACACGGTGATCATCTTAATCTTGATCTTCTCACTACCACCCGTAACACTACTGCTCTTGAGTGCTCTGATGTCCCCTTTACACTCGGAACTTGAACTTCCGACTAGTGGAATTCAACTTCCGGTTTTGGGTTGCTAGGTTACCGGTGACCATATTGGATAACATCCGGTATATACTCCGCTATCGGAAGTATGATTCTAATTTACGATCCAACTGACTCTGATCTATTTATATAATTTTTTTTATGCAGAATATGATAAATGGTGAGGAAATTATGCTAGATATATTGCACCATAGTTTAGTTTGTACAATGTTATCTAAAATGCCATCTTCTTCCAAAATAACAATAGTTGGTTGATGTGTCCATATAATATACACGACTTAAATAATAATTGAAGATAAATATAGAATAAAAAATAATAAAAATACCTGAAAGAGTTAAAGAGAAACAGGATACGTATCAAAATCTTTTATAAAAACCACTTTAGTTCAAAATCTTTGTTAAGCCATAAGGAATCATAGTGTTAAGTTTAAAGATCCATTTAATTTCTGTAGTAGCTAACATGGATTCTACATCTCTATATTTCCAATTTGGCTAACACATTGGATCCCCCAAAAATTATTCAGACTTTTACTCGAACAATTATGAGTTTGTTTGAAATGGGAAGATACAGAATGAGTCTCCTTGCCTTTACTGATATTATATATATGCTCGGCAATATATTTTTTCTTAACTTATTCTTATTTTGCACCAATTATTCGGTTTGGTCAACCTTAAGAACTTTATCTTTTGCTTGAACTAACTCCTTGTTTGTATAACCTGTCTGTAAAATGTCGCCCTTCATGTCTTCCAATTGTTTTAGCATGATAGATTCTTCTGTTTACGAATTAAGAGGAACTGCACAGAAGAATCTATCATGTTAAAACAATTGGAAGACATGAAGGGCGACTTTTTACAGACAGGTTATACAATCAAGGAGTTAGTTCAAGCATAAGATAAAGTTCTTAAAGTTGACCGAACCGAATTATTGGTGCAAAATAAGAATAAGTTAAGAACATCAGATAAGGAAGAATGAAATAAATTTGAATTTGCATTTATTACGGAGAATAGCCACCATCATAAAAAGATAGAGAAAATTGTAAGAACACATTGGGGACTTTTACATAAGGATCCAATCTTGCACTCCTTATTACCCAACAACCCTAATTTAATATACAGGAGGGCCCCAACACTTAAGGAGAGACTGGTGAGGGGACCCTTAGGTGTATACAATGAAAAGAGAATTAACAAAACAAAAGTTTTTTTCTGTTGTGGAGATTGCATAGCATGTAAAACAATTAAAACTAACTATACTAAAGTAACGGAATACACTCACAATAATGTTGATTATAAAATTCCACAATTTATAACATGTAATTCGAAAAATGTGGTATATGTTCTACAATGTGAATGTAATCTTTTATATGTAGGCAGAACTTCCAGACCTCTAAAAATATGTATTGCCGAGCATATATATATAATATCAGTAAAGGCAAGGAGACTCATTCTGTATCTTCCCATTTCAAACAAACTCATAATTGTCTGAATAATTTTTGGGGGATCCAATGTATTAGCCCAAATTGGAAATATAGAGATGTAGAATCCATCTTAGCCACTACAGAAATTAAATGGATCTTTAAACTTAACACTATGATTCCTTACGGGCTTAACAAAGATTTTGAACTAAAGTGGTTTTTATAAAAGATTTTGATATGTATCCTGTTTCTCTTTATCTTTTTAAGGTATTTTTATTATTATTTATTTTTTATTCTATTTATTTATCTTCAGTTATTATTTAAGTTGTGTATATTATATGGACACATCAACCAACAATTGTTATTTTGGAAGAAGATGGAATTTTAGATAACATTGTACAAACTGAACTATGGTGTAATACATCTAGCACAATTTACTCACCATTTATCACATTCTACATAAGAAAAAATATATAAATAGATCAGAGTCAGTTGGATCGTAAATTAGAATCATACTTCTAATAGCGGAATATATCGGATGTTATCCAATATGGAACGCAAGCCGGATACAGTCACCGGTAACCTAGCAACCCAAAACTGGAAGTTGAATTCCGCTAGTCAGAAGTTCAAGTCTTGAGTGTAAAGGGGGCATCAGAGCACTCAAGAGCAGTAGTGTTACGGGTGGTAGTGAGAAGATCATGATTAAGATGATCATGTCACTCACCGGACTGTGAGTGCTGCTTCTAAGGTAGCTAGGAACCGTGTCCGTCCATTATTATGAGGTACTGCGCATGTGCAGTCCCTTTTAACCTTCAGTTCTGTTCCTTTAACTTAATTGGCTGATCAGGCAACACTCCCTATATTAAGCACCTGTGGTCAATACCACGTTGCCTGATCTTGGAGTCTCATTCCTCATGAGTCTCTGAAGGTGTTCCAGTGCCTGCTCGTGTGTTCAGCTTATGCTGATTCCTGTTTGCCGTTTGTGGTTTCCAGACCACTTCTATTCCTCGTGTTCCTAGTGTCTTCAGCAGCTGATTCCTATCCGCTGCCTCCGTATATCTACAGTTACAGATTACTGCAAACTCTCCTGTGTTTCATCGTGACTCCATCAGCTGATTCCTATCCGTTGTCTCCGTGTATCTACAGTTACAGATTACTTCAAACTCTCTGTGTTACATCGCTACTGTTCCAGCTGATTCCTGTTAGCTACTTCAGCGTGTCTACAGAGTCCTGCTCGTCTCAGCGCTCCAGTCTGCATTCTATCTGCCGTCAGCTGACCCGCTGCCTACTGCTTCTACAGTGTGTCCATTTGTGTCAACTTGCCTGTAAGCATCGAGTCTGCGCTCCTCGGCTTCCAGCTTTGCTACATCGCTTCAACTCTCCCGCGGTCTCCTGCTGTTCTATTCGATATACTACTGCTTCCTGAGTATTTGTCGTCCTTGCTGGCCTACCTACAAGTGCGCTGCACCTACCTGCCGCTTCCATTCTGCAAGGACTTCTCATCTCGTCTGTTCCCTGCCGCTCAGGTATCCCTGCAGCTATCTCTAACAGCCTGCTCATCTGAACCACGGTATGCATACTTCTCATTGACTGTGCTGGTGTATTGCATATCCATCTGGATTGAGTTGTTCTCCTCCGGAGTTTCCATCCTCTGAGACTATTGCTATTATTGACTGTGTTTCCTTTTGCTGGACTATTTGAGGGACTTTGTTTATCTGTGCAGTGCTGTTCATTCATTATTATTATTGTGTGCAGTTCAACGTGGGATCAAGTTCAGTGTACCCGTGTAGACTCTGCATAGCATTTATCTCCTCGTGTCCTTCCTCACATATATATTCAGTGGTACAACTTGCTAGAGGCTGTCACACACCGGACTCCCGCTGCCTCCTCGGGAGCCGGCGGGTGTACCCGCTAACTACAGAGGCCATCCCCACCAAGTCCCGCTATTTCTTTTTACTTACCTGGTCCACGCTGCTGCAACTCTCCAGCGCTGTCTCTCCCCTTCTTCCGTTCAGCGCTCAGTGGTTCTGCGCATGCGCAGAACCGTCTAACTGCTTTATGTGTTCTCACTGCCCTCTATTGGCTGGTCAATTGGAACTGCACTATATATACTTCCTCTGACCAGAACTCTATGCTGGTTCTTTCAGTCAATCCCTGACTTTAAGATTGGAAACAGCTCCTGTGTCTTTGCTATTCCCTCAAGCTTCCAAGCTACGTCTCTCCGGGGAACTCACCTCCAGCTGTCTACGCTGCTGCATTCCGGTAAAGCACTTCCAAGTGGCGACACTATCTTTTCCTGCTAACCAGCTCCCTAGTGACTACTCCGCTGAACGTCTCAGTTATATTCTCTCTCTCGAGTAACCACGCTGCCAACCTCCCGCCTAAACACCGCTATCAAGTGACAGCGCAGCTTCTACCTGATTCTACGCTCCATCTGCTGTGTTCGCTGAGAACTTCTCCAGGGGACCGCGACCTGCAAGTGGAAGCCGCAAAAGCCCATATTCCCTTGCGGGAATCTCTGGTGAACACCTTTCACTTGTTAGACTCCGCGCCCCTCGCTGAAGTAACGTCAATCTCAGCTGAACTATCAGGATCCAGTTGAAGTCTCTCTGGTAACGTGACACTAAGAACCAGCCATGTCAGATCCTGATAGAGAACCTTCCGCCAAGGACATGCTTCAACACCTGGTTGGAAGAGTGGAGCGTCAGGATGCAGTTCAGATGCAACTTCTGCAAGGTTTGCAAACTCTTGCATCCCGTTTAGACGCCTTACAGGAGACCCCGCCTCAGCCGGCTGCTCAACCACAAGCAGTCGAAGTCCCTGCTGCAGCCGCTTCCTCTCTGCGTTTGCCTACACCCTCCAAATTTGATGGTGATCCTACCTCTTGCCGAGGCTTTTTAAATCAGTGCTCCATTCAATTTGAGTTATTACCTCAGAATTTTCCTACTCCCAGGTCAAAAGTCGCTTATATGGTCTCCCTCCTATCCGGGAAAGCCCTGGCATGGGCCTCGCCTCTTTGGGAACGTAACGACAATCTTCTCAATGATGTTTCCGCCTTCACTTCGGCATTCAGGAGGATTTTTGATGAGCCGGGACGAGTGACGTCCGCTGCTACTAGCATCCTAAGACTACGTCAAAATTCCCGTTCTGTGGCTCAATACGTTATTGAGTTTCAGACCCTAGCTTCCGAGCTCCAGTGGAACGATGAGGCTCTTGTTGCTGCCTTCTGGCAAGGGCTGTCAGATAAAATCAAGGATGCCCTCTCTTCTCAAGAATTGCCACCCACCTTGGATGCCCTAATTTCTCTCTGCAACCGGGTAGATCTTCGGCTTCGGGAAAGATCGTCCGAGAAAGACCTTCCTAGACGGTCTACCTTTCGTCTAGCTCCTCGTTTTCAACCACCTACGTCTACGGATGAGCCTATGCAATTGGGGCGCTCCCGTTTATCTCCGGATGAAAGAGAGAGAAGAATGAAGAATAAACTATGCCTATATTGTGGAGATCCTGGTCACCTCCTGGCTTCATGTACCCGGCGTTCGGGAAACGACAAACCCTAGCCTGCACTGGAGAGGTCAGTCTAGGGACTCTTACTTCCTCTCCAACTTCTTTTCCAGACCTAACGTGTTCTTTCCCTGTCACCTTACATTTGCTTTCAGGGCCCCAGTCGTCCAAGGCCTTGTTGGATTCTGGAGCAGCCGGGAACTTTATGTCACAATCTCTGGTTACTAGGCTAGCGCTGCCCACTGTTCCGCTGAAAAAGCCCTTGGCTACTACGGGCATTGACGGTTCCCGTCTCCCTAATGGAAGTATTCTTAAACGAACAAGACCCATCTCCATGCAAGTTGGGGCTCTCCACTGGGAAAAGATTTCCTTTCTCGTTCTTCCACTAACCATCAGCCCAATCATCCTAGGTCTACCTTGGCTTCATCTACATTCACCCCATCTGGATTGGCCTTTATCACAAATCATTGCGTGGGGTCCTGCCTGCCCTCGCCAATGCCTAACACCAGTCAAACCTCTCGGCTTCACACAGATTCCTTCAG
Source organism: Mixophyes fleayi (assembly GCF_038048845.1). Taxonomy (NCBI): domain Eukaryota; kingdom Metazoa; phylum Chordata; class Amphibia; order Anura; family Limnodynastidae; genus Mixophyes; species Mixophyes fleayi. Next base: position 135,670,409 of record NC_134404.1, on the reverse strand, counting down.
AACCCACCACAGTTATGTTACCGCACCAGTATTCTTCCTTTTCGGATGTCTTCTCTAAAGCCTCCTCTGAGCGTCTACCACCCCATCGAGCTTGGGATTGCCCCATCGATCTCATTCCAGGGAAAACTCCTCCACGAGGTCGAGTCTATCCGCTCTCACTGCCCGAGACAGAGGCTACTACACTCTACATCAAGGAAAATCTGCAACGGGGTTTCATCAGACCTTCCTCCTCACCCGCCGGGGCCGGGTTTTTCTTTGTGAAAAAAAAAGATGGAGCTCTCCGTCCGTGTATCGACTACAGAGGCCTGAACTCCATCACTATTAAAAACCGCTATCCCATCCCATTAATCACCGAACTCTTCGATCGCATTAAAGGTGCGAGAATCTTCACTAAACTCGATCTACGCGGAGCTTACAACCTGATCCGGATTCGCTCTGGGGATGAGTGGAAGACGGCTTTTAACACACGGGACGGCCATTACGAATATCTAGTGATGCCGTTTGGCTTATGTAACGCCCCAGCCGTCTTCCAGGGGTTTGTGAATGAAATCTTTCGCGATCTGCTATATTCCAATGTCGTAGTATATCTGGATGACATCTTAATCTTCTCCAAAGATCTTCCCAATCATCGTTTACATGTGGCTGAAGTTCTTTCCAGATTACGTACCAACCATTTGTTCTGCAAATTGGAGAAATGCATATTTGAGGTTCCTAAGTTGCCTTTCCTGGGCTATTTGGTTTCTGGCTCCGGTCTACAAATGGACCCGGGGAAAGTTCATGCTATAATCAACTGGCCCCAACCAACTACACTCAAATCCATTCAACGTTTTTTGGGTTTCTCCAATTATTACAGGCGCTTTATTGCTGGTTACTCATCTGTGGTGGCACCTCTGACAGCTCTCACCCGAAAAGGGGCAAACCCGCAAAATTGGACCGCAGAAGCATTGGAAGCGTTCCAATTTCTCAAAAGAGCTTTTTCATCGGCACCTATCCTCCAGCAACCCGATGTCTCTCTTCCTTTTTTCCTAGAGGTGGATGCATCTTCCACCGGTGTAGGAGCAGTTCTTTCGCAAAAAAATATTCAAGGCAAGTTCCATCCCTGCGCTTTCTTCTCCCGCAAGTTCCTGCCAGCAGAGAGTAATTACGCCATTGGGGATAAGGAACTCCTGGCCATGAAGTTGGCTCTAACTGAGTGGCGTTATCTTCTAGAGGGGGCTCGTCACCCAGTTACGATCTTCACGGATCATAAGAATCTACTCTATCTCCAGTCAGCCCAATGCCTGAATCCACGTCAGGCCCGCTGGTCCCTCTTTTTTACCCGCTTTGATCTGCGGGTCACCTTCAAACCCGGTATCAAAAATAGGAAAGCGGATGCATTATCCCGGGCTTTCCCAGAAAATTCGGGATCAGACACCTTGCTGGAACGTCCCATCCTGGACTCCAAATGCATTAAATTGTTCTCAACTTCCTCAAACCCCATTCCCCCCCAGGGAAAAACATTTGTTCCTCCTCATCTACGGAAGAGCCTTCTTCACTGGTGTCATTCTTCACGATTTTCAGGTCATCTTGGCTCTCGTAAAACATTCGAACTACTCTCTCGACAGTACTGGTGGCCCAAATTCCACTCCGAGGTTAAAGATTTCGTGGCTGCTTGCCCTATCTGTGCCCAAAACAAAATTCCTCGCCAGGTTCCACAAGGGTTACTTCAACCTCTTCCACTACCTACCAAGCCCTGGACCCATCTTAGCATGGACTTCATCACTGACCTACCTCCAGCTAATAAATTTAATACCATCTGGGTTATTGTGGACCGTTTCTCGAAAATGGCACACTTCGTTCCACTCATCGGCCTTCCATCCTCAGCATGTCTAGCTCAACATTTCATTAAGGAAATCTTCCGACTACATGGCTGCCCTGCTGAAATTGTCTCGGATCGTGGGGTACAATTTGTCTCAAAATTCTGGAGATCCCTTTGTCATCTTCTGGGTATCCGTTTGAAATTCTCCTCCGCATATCATCCCCAGACCAACGGCCAGACAGAAAGGGTCAATCAGGATCTGGAGACGTTTCTCAGGATATTTTCTTCAGCCAACCAGAGTAATTGGGTGGATTTGCTACCCTGGGCAGAGTTCGTACATAACAATTCCTTTCACGAATCCACATCAACCACTCCGTTCTCCGTGGTGTTTGGAGGCCATCCGCGTATGCCAGAGTTTTCTGCCCTCCCTCCCACCCAAGTTCCAGCAGTTAACACTCTTCGACAGGATTTTCTATCCATCTGGTCTCGAGTTCGAAAGGCCCTTCAGAAATCCTCTACTCGCTACAAGCTGGCAGCAGATAAAAAACGCAGAGCTATTCCTCTTTTGAAGGTTGGCGACAAGGTGTGGTTATCTACAAAGAACATCCGTCTTAAAGTGCCCTGCATGAAACTTGCTCCTCGCTACATTGGTCCTTACAGGATCATTCAAGTAATCAGTCCCGTGTGTTTTAAGCTACGGCTACCACCCACTCTACGTATTGCCAATGCCTTTCATATCTCCTTATTGAGACCACTCATCATTAATCGGTTCTCGGTTCCTGTCACATCTACCACTCCCCTTTCTCTCCAACAAACTGATGAATTCGAGATCAGCCATATTCTGGATTCCAAAAATTCTAGAGGAACAATCAAGTATTTAGTGGATTGGAAGGGGTACGGTCCCGAAGAACGCTCCTGGGTACGGGCTGCAGACATCCGTGCTCCTCTTCTGCTGAAAAAATTTCATTCCAAATTTCCGAAGAAACCAGGTCCTAGGTGTTCGGTGCCCACCTCTAAAGGGGGAGGTACTGTCACACACCGGACTCCCGCTGCCTCCTCGGGAGCCGGCGGGTGTACCCGCTAACTACAGAGGCCATCCCCACCAAGTCCCGCTATTTCTTTTTACTTACCTGGTCCACGCTGCTGCAACTCTCCAGCGCTGTCTCTCCCCTTCTTCCGTTCAGCGCTCAGAACCGTCTAACTGCTTTATGTGTTCTCACTGCCCTCTATTGGCTGGTCAATTGGAACTGCACTATATATACTTCCTCTGACCAGAACTCTATGCTGGTTCTTTCAGTCAATCCCTGACTTTAAGATTGGAAACAGCTCCTGTGTCTTTGCTATTCCCTCAAGCTTCCAAGCTACGTCTCTCCGGGGAACTCACCTCCAGCTGTCTACGCTGCTGCATTCCGGTAAAGCACTTCCAAGTGGCGACACTATCTTTTCCTGCTAACCAGCTCCCTAGTGACTACTCCGCTGAACGTCTCAGTTATATTCTCTCTCTCGAGTAACCACGCTGCCAACCTCCCGCCTAAACACCGCTATCAAGTGACAGCGCAGCTTCTACCTGATTCTACGCTCCATCTGCTGTGTTCGCTGAGAACTTCTCCAGGGGACCGCGACCTGCAAGTGGAAGCCGCAAAAGCCCATATTCCCTTGCGGGAATCTCTGGTGAACACCTTTCACTTGTTAGACTCCGCGCCCCTCGCTGAAGTAACGTCAATCTCAGCTGAACTATCAGGATCCAGTTGAAGTCTCTCTGGTAACGTGACAGAGGCAGACCACTGATTCCTGTTTCCCTGAGTCACCAGTTGTATATATCCTCTCACATAAGCAGTGGTACAACTTGCTACTCGCAGACCACTGACTTCCCCGTTACCTTCACCTGGATTCCATTCCTTCACTACAGACAGCGGTACAACTTGCTTTACGCAGACCGCTGACTTCCACCTCCTTATTACTCCTGGACATTCTTCTCACTATAGCAGTGGTACAACTTGCCGTGCGCAGACCACTGACTACCCTCACGTGTCTTTGTCCATCCAGATCCTCGTGTTCAGTTACCTATTGTTTACCAGTGCTGCTAGTCATAGACTTTCTGAGCATTCTCTAACCATCTGCTGTTTCCAGTTCCATTATCACCCTGCCATCAGAGTATCATATACCAACTCTACTGCTCTGATAAGACCATCAGCGGGTGATACTGGGTAAAGACTCCTAGTGCCCGTGACAGATCACTGTGATTGAGAATTTATAAAATGAAAGGGATTTCATTTTACTCTTACATGTAACATCATTTCAGGAAATGATGTAAGATCCGGTGGAACTCAAACCGGATATGCGTTCCAATATCTGGAGAATTATGTTTCAAAGATATAGATTAAATTGGAGTTCTAAAGAGAGAAATTACATGAAAGGAACAATCGGATTGCCCCCAAAGGTATATACATTAAAAGGGAGGAGATGGATGAAGTGATTGTGCTGATGTATAATTATAATATGTTCATTGTTAAAACGTTTCCTTGCTCTGACAACCTTTTTACATAATGTGAATTTATGTGTATCATATGACTATTATGAAAATTGAAACTTGTCCAATGTAAATATGGATATATTATTTGGAATATTATTGTTAATTAGATATGGTCACACATGACCTTTGAACCATGTGATTGAAGGATTAGATAGTATATAAGGGAGGAAATTGAGATACAGGGCTTATCCTTGAAAAAGACCAGGAAGGTTGAAACGCGTTAGTTAATAAGGCCTGAGAACTGAAGAGGTGATATAAGAACCAACTAATAGGATTCCATATTCTGAGGAAGGAGCGATGCAAATATCCTGGAATTTGCAGTACCTTGCGCAACATCTAAGAATATCTGGTAGGAATCCATCCGATTCTTTGAACCCAAGAAGTTCATTTTTGTTCATTTATAATTTTATATGTTTTATATTTTGTATCAAATTTTTATCTTATTTGCAAATATTAATGCAAAATTAAAAAGATTTTCTACTGGGATACTTTCTGAATAATTTCTATGTCAAGATTGGAGAAATCATCTACCATAAAAGAAATTATAAAGATATACATACAACGCTCACTAAATCACAATATCTTGTGAGCATACACACGAAAGGGATGAGAAATCCTGAAAAAGATATTTATGCTGTGGAAGACACATTTAGAAGAAAGTCTATTACTTAATTAGAAACACATGTTCATATTTGTTTCTGAAAGTGCACTATTTGAAGGGGTTTAAAGGAGAAGAAACCAAAAGATTATCACAGTTGATCATATTTGTTTTGATTTGCACATACAGTATTACGCTATGTATTTGTTATTTGTTTTATTCACATGAAAATTCAAATGAGGAGTGACTTCACATCAAGAAGAGTCTGAATTCCATAAAATTTAAGTATTAATTATTTTTATTTTGTGATTATGATTTTGTCACTAATATTATGTAAAAGCACCTAAGCGCTTGAGGTTTTACTATATACATTGTTTTGTATTGATTATATTGAGGAAGTGTATATCCTTGGTTTAACAGTAAAGCTGCAATTGGGAGTAGCGCAGATATACTATCAGTATTTTCCAATTTTAATTATAATCTTATCCCTCTGGGGATATTTATGAGCACGACATACGTAGTACAGCACATCTATCTGTCAGCAACTTTGCCTACTGTGAAACAGAAGTACATGTCTACACTGAATGTGTTTGTCACAAACGCCCAGCCTGTCCCAGATACAGCAATCTGAACAGCTGGCCTTCACTGGCGTCACCTTATTCACTTAGCAATGAATACACTTTTTCTGCCACCACAAAGGATTTATTATGGTGTCCTTCCATTCAGCAAAACCACTTATTAATGTTTCCCACTTAAATCACATAAACGTGTAGCATGTTCCTCCATGGGATTCATAAGTTCACAAAGAACCACGGAGAACACAGTAGATTAAATTTAAAATTTATTTAATCTGAAAAATGTTTCCAAGGCTTAGTTACAAAAAAGTTTACAATAAGACATGCATTAAATAGCACAAATAAGTTTCAGAAAATAAAATAGGAAATAAAACCAGAAGCTCTGCTTACTAGTTAAGACTAGATGAGACATTTCAGTCTTAATAGACCTCCCTCATGAAAATGCACACTGTGATGTCTCACACATTTATACACATTCCATCGTATAAATACTATATTTGATCTATTCTGCCATTAGTAACAATGCACCTGTTCCTCCACTCTATTAGAATTACATTCTAATTCTATTAGAATATACAAATGAAACAAAAGAGTCAATTCTATTTTACTTTTATATAGTTTTATGTGACATTTCCACTAATGCGGCCTGCAGATAATTAAAATAACTGTACAATTTATCCTAAATTTACAGAAGTTTAACATATATAAGAAGAGGAAATATACTAGTATATAATATGTGACGTGCATGACCTCAAATACCCAACTAAAGAATATATTTCTAGTACCAGTATTTAAAACACCATAAATACAAAAGCATTTATGAATTGCAAGTATTTAAAATGAATAATCTTGTTCTGTATAATCAGATTAATAATTTATTAATTAAAAAATAAATGCAAATGATGAACTGCCCATATCTGAATCTAAGATATCATTAGTAACAAGGAACTCTATGGTCCCTGGAAGTTATAAATGTGATCCCTTATCCTTCTATGTTGAGCAGAGGCGTTAGAAGTTGTGCACACATTATGGGGCTTGTGTAGAGCTTGACATAGGCGTCTTTTTCAGACAGGAAATATGGATTTGTGTACTGCTCATGAGCAAAAGATGCATAAGCGCAAGTTCCTATGTAGGGTCTGGCGCATCTTACACTTAGGTTTAGAGAGGTAGGCAGAGGGAGGGAGGTCCAAGCATAGGCCGAGTAGAGTAAGGGCATGTCCACATAATGGGGGGGCTGCCTAAGCTAAACTATGGGGGCTGTCTATTCTAAACTATGGAGGGCTGTCTGTTCTAAACTATAGAGGGGCTACCTGATGTAAACTATAGGGGAGACTGCCTATACTAAACTATGGGGTGCTGCCTGTTCTAAACTATAGGGGGGCTGCCTTTAATAAACCATGGGGGGACTGCTTGTTCTAAACTATGGGGGTAGCTGCCTATGCTAAACTATGGGGGCTGCTGTTCTAAACTATAGGGGGGCTACCTGATCTAAACTATAGGGGAGACCGCCTATACTAAACTATGGGTGGGCTGCCTATATTCAACTATAAGGGGTAGGGCTGCCTTTATTAAACTATAGAGAAGGCTGCCTATTCTAAACTATTGGGGGGGGGACTGTCTATACTAAACTATAGGAAGTGAGAGGGGAGCTGCCGTACAAAACTATAATGAAGTGTGGGGGCTGTCATACAAAACTATAGGGAGGGAGATTGGGGCTGTCATACAAAACTATAGGGAGGAAGATGGGGCTGCCATACCAATCTATAGGGAGGGGGGCTGCTATAATGTGTGAGGAAATAGGGGTGTATATTGCTATAATGTGTGAGGGAGTGGGAGGGGTGTTAATATATTGTGTGATATGAGGGATGGGAGGGGGAACTGTCTTAATAGCACTTTGATGGGAGGTAGGCTATTATTATAATGGTGGAGTATAGGTGGGGCTAAATATTTAATGGGTGCTATTTTATTTGTTGGATGTAGGTGGGGCAATTTAATTTATTGGTGGTGTCTATTAAATTGAGATAGGGGGACACGACCTTTAATTTAATGTTGAGGTGGTGTAGAGCTATTAATTAAATGTGGGGCTGAGTTTAGGGAGGTGGGCTATTTATTAAATGTGAATATTAATTATTTAATGTTTGCTGATGGTTGTGGGAAATAGTTATATTAAATGTAAATGCTATTAATTTATTGTTGGGGCTGTTTGGAGGGAGGGAAATAGGTTTATTTATTAAATAGGAATACTATTACTTTTATGTCAGGGCTGGTGGAGGGAAATAGGTTTATTTATTAAATGTGAGTATTATTATTTTAATGTTGGGTCTGGAGGGAGGAATGTGGGTACTATTAATTTAATGCTGGGGCTGGTTGGAGGTTTCTAAATTTCATTTACCCATTTTCTTTCCAAATAGGGCCTCCAACATTCCAGTATCCAGACAAGCAGCAAGTGATCTAAAGAAACCAGCAGCCACAGGTGGTGAAAGTGACAAGAACAGGTAGGAGAGAGCAGGACAGTCTGCCAAATGTTCTGAATCTGGTGGGACAGTCCTGAATTTGGGTCTTGTTAGTCAGGATTTGGTCCGACTAGAAGGACAGTTGGGAGGTACGTCCCGCCTCACACTGTACTACCCATGAAGGCAGAGCTGTGTGCACCTAACTGTAGTGTACACAATATTGCCTGTGCATTTGTCTAAAATATCTAAACTTCTGCCTCAAGAAGCAACAGCCTCTCAGAGCCTTATTCCAGCTCTGGTGATACTTTAGTGGTTTTTGCATTGATTCCATTGCCTGCTTTCTACCTTGCACTGGCTCCATTCTCAGATCACTTTATAGAACATATGGCCAGCCCTCATTGCACTGACTTGATTATTAATTCTTCCGCCTTTGTACCTAGTATATTACCAGAAAACCTTTGGAATAGCTATCCTCTTCAATTATGCCATTGTCTGCCAACCCTCCCTGCACTGTTATTAATTGATACCACTACCAATTACTGGGGACATTTAGGGCTCATACACAATAAGAAGTGTTTTCTTGCAGATGCTTGCAAAATTTCACCTTTGTGGTGATCGCACTGGATAACCATTTATTATAAGGATTATTTCTGATAACTTTTTTGAAACACACTGTACACATATTCATAAATTAGATATAGAGAGATTTGACTGGTAGTTTGCATCTCAGGATGTCAGGGGAAGATGCAACAGTGGGGTGAGGTGCTCATATGCTGCTCTGGCAGACTGATCAATACAATTCTGCCAACATGTTTCATAATAGTTAAACTTATTAAACAAAGTCAGGTATGTTTCTATGAAGGGAATATTGGAAGAATGTGTTAGTAGGCAACTAAATAAGTTTGAGCACAGAGGGCATGATTCATTAGCAATGGGATCTTATTTTTCCTCATCTTAAGTTGCGATAAGTACTTTAAGAAGAAACGGGGAAGATAAAAAATTTGCAATTCAATAAGGAACAGAGAGTTAAAAAACACACCCACCTTCAGTCCTTTACGCAACGGAATATAAGAAGCAACGGACCATAAGCATCTTCTTAACTTCCGCTTCTTAATTGAAGATAAGAAAGTGTTTAGTAGCAGCAAATGTGGGAGCTGCTAAGAGTTGTTTACAGTCTAAATTCTCTAACACACACACACACACACACACACACACACACACACACACACACACACACACACACACACACACACAGAGAGAAAGTGAGAGACTAGGGTCTATTTTTGATAGCAGCCAATTAACCTACCAGTATGTTTTTGGAGTGTGGGAGGAAACCGGAGCACCCGGAGGAAACCCACGCAAACACAGGGAGAACATACAAACTCCACAAATGTAAAAACACACCCAGAATTATGCAGCACAGTTGTAATCTAATTATTAGTTGTAACACTTACATGTTTATAGAACCTGTGAGAAATCACTTTGAATTGTTTTAAATGAGCTAAATTAACCCATCTTGTTAATCACTTAAAATGAAAAATTGTGTAAAGAGTTTGATTACAACTAAGAAGGTGGATGCAGATTAATCTCATAAAAAATTGCAAGCATATAAAACATGCATATGAATATAAACAGCAATGTATGCGAAAAATATATATAATTTTCGTTACAGAAAATGCATAGCTTACTCTTGCATAAGTGATACATAGCAAAGTATATAACGATAAAGGGCATGAGTTAGGATTCGAACTCATGACTCCATTGCTGAAAGGTGGATTGGTTAACCAATAAAGCAACGTTCAATTGGAAATATCGATACATTCGAGAGACTAAAGTGTGAAGTATAACAATACATCATGCTTTTAACAGATGTAAGAGCTACATAATAGTACTCTTACTTATTAACCAAGAATATATGCCAGTTTCAATCTGCACAGGTACCTTACTGGTTAGCACTTTGGTCTCACAACACTGACGACATGAGTTAAAATACCAAACATGGCCTTAGCATCTGTGTGCAGCTTGGAGCCGTGAATCATTAAGGAAACCAGCACAACAGGAGCTTTGGCCAAACCAGGCTTTTTTTAACCCAATTGCAAAGTGTACAATTAGGATGCTATTTAGATAAAGTAATGTAATGGTTTGTTTTTAGATAAACAAACACTTGTTAGCGTCATTTTTACTTTGTCGCTCAAATATGATCTACTACATGCTGTACCACAATAATAAATCTGTCCTCCTATTTTAAATGTATCACACCCTCCAATGCAACTTTGTTAGGTCAAGGTGCATTTTGAATTTATTACAATGTTTTAATTTCAAAATGGAAGATGCCCCACAGTTCACATTCACATTATTATGTTCATCAATATGAATGGCCTAAGACTCAGAGGGGGATGGCTTCATTTTTAGGCCTCTTTCTTGGCCAGAAATGGAACATTGTCTGTAATCCTTGCTTTTTCTCCATCTACTGCTTGTATGTGTTATGTTATGTTATGCTATGTACTCAGCTTAACAAAATATCAATGCAGACTACAGTGGATCAGCACTGTGGTTTAGTCGCTTGCCTAACTGCACTGGGGTCATGAGTTCAATTCACAATCATTCCCTTATATGTGTGGGCTTTGTATGTTCTCTTTCATGTTTGAGTGGGTTTACTTTGACATTTGAAGTAGATGTATGCTATGTTTTTGTCAAATTTTAATCTGAACTCATATTTAGCATTTACATACCTCTTCAATGCCAGATTTGTGGTACCCCAAAGCCCTGTTGAACAGCACAGAGGAGTGCATAAACGCTTTTAAAATGCAGGGCTACAAGGGGTTAATTGTGCTCCTGAAAACTTGTGCCCAGTAGTGATTGACAGGAGGAGGATGAAGGCCCTGATTGGCTGGGGGAGTAACAGGAAGAGGATGTGCAGGAAGGAGGGGAGGGAGAGAGCAGCATGGTAGAAGGAACAAGGGGGAGAACGTGTAGCCGAGCAGAGACAAGAGTGAGCTGCTGCCAGAACTGTGACATTGCCAGCAAAGCGGACGGAGAACAGCTGGGGACACGCAGTGGGCGCCAAAGACAGTCTCCACTAACTGCAGAACCGTCTCAAGGTAAAACCCTAGCCTGCAGTGTATTGCACACACCCCAGTGTCAGAGGGAAGAGTGATGAGAGAATCTATCCAAAACTGACATTGCATTCTTGTACAAGGAAGGATTGTGAGAGCTTTTCCCCCAGATCATACCTTTACACAGGCTGCAGGGAACAATTAAGACGGTCGTTTCAGCTTTATCCTGTGTGTGTGCTGATATCTGGACACCATACCCTGTTGCAGAGCACATGTGCTGATAGAGATTCATTGACTGTTGAGAGAACAGCGCCATCTTGTGGTTGAAATGAGCAACAGCCCTGCTTTCTACTATTATACTTAACCCTTGATGGAAACCTCTGCAGGACATTGGAACACTACCAAATTCCTGTGCACAGGTCAGCCCAGGATTGAGTGGAAAATATGGTAACGTTACCAGGGATAATATTGGTGCACCAAATGTTTTAGATGGATGTTAATGTTGTGTGATTTACCTAAGAATTGATTTATTAATATTGAAGGTGTGACATTCAGTGTTAGTGGTACCGCTGCAATTCAAGTTAACTCAGCAGTAGATGCTAAAAGTGGGGCGCCTGACCCATAGGGAATAGCACGGTACCCCAAACACCTGAATAAGAAGTAGCCCTCTAGTGGGCACGGTAGTGACCGTAAGAGTCTTGATGGGTTATTATTGATGGTTTTTGCATCATCACCAGTCAGCTATTGTTAACGTGAAAGTAGTAACTGTGATTACCAGTGTGCCTTATTAGACAATGTGCATTGAAGATGTTATCGTTATTCTGCCTTATACTCACCAGGTGTATCTCATATGTTAAATGCTATTGTGCTCTATGCTGATCAGACGCATTATTTTGTCATTACTATTGAGCTGAAGGGGTCAGTGGTGCGGTGTCTTACCGAAACTATCCTTACCGCATTCTCAATAAAACCAAGTTGTTTGACCAATCCTTGTCCCTTTCATTGAAGTATTTATCTCCTGACCACCGGATATCCGAACAGAAAAGAACCTGACTCGTGTCTGGAGGACAAGGTAAGGGAAGGATTCCCATCAGTACTCGACCACCACAGATGGTTTTATGAAGGTGTTAATTTGGTTTGTCATTTGGCATAAACCTTGCTTAATGATTCAGGCCCCAAGGGCACCTTATGTTTCTAATATTACCATGAATGGACTCCCATTTGGAGGGGTGGTGGTGTTGTTGTGAAATGCAATTAGCATCTGCCAACCGTACCTTGTTTTCTTCATCTCCTGCTTCTATGCCTTATCTGTGGGGAGTTAGTGTTCTACCCATTTTTTTTTTAAATTTCCTCCATCAACCCCATTTGATTTAAGCAATCAAAGTGTGTGTGTGCCTTGTGTTGTTAGACTGTAAGCTCTATTAAAGAAATTAATATGTAGTGCAAAAGGAATCAATGTAAAATAAATATTAAGGTATGTTCTAAATGTCCATTATTGGCTAAAATAACCTCAACACATATTGTGAATTAAAATTGCAAATGACACACACCACATTTTTTTTACAAAAATTCTTACAATTTAGAAACAAAAAAGAAATAATGTAAAAAAACTAATAATATTGTTGCAGCAAAGTGATTTTTTTCCCCATCAATTTTGAATATTTTTGTCATTTTGCATCTATATTTTAACAGGTCATGCATGTCTTCCTGTTTGTATGGTGGAAATTTACCCCCAGCCTGGTTTTCTTCTTGAGCTGTGGAAAAATATAAAAAAAGAAACAGGATTTAGCATACACGTGTATACTGTAACTTCACTTTCACATATCAACAATGTGTAATGGGATGCAAAATACATTTCAAGCAAGAGGGCAAAGGCTTTTTGTTTGCAGAATCTGTAGTGGCCAGTGTATGGAGAAGGGGGGGGGGGTTGATTATTGCTCAAAACAACTTTGTAGGCCCATCATGATGGAAACCTGTGACATTTATAAGTATGTATAGTTTAATTGCCCATGTGTGAAATCAGGCATTTAGTACCACTACAATGGGCAGATAAATGGGTGCAAATGATGTAAAGGGTTTAATATCAATACGTACCCTCAACCACTGCCTCCACCACCTCCTTCTCCTTCTCCTCCTGCTGCTGGTCCACTGCCTCCACCACCTCCTCCTCCTCCTGCTCCTCCTGCTGCTGCTGGTCCACTGCCTCCACCACCTCCTCCTCCTGCTCCTCCTGCTGCTGCTGGTCCACTGCCTCCACCACCTCCTCCTGCTGCTGCTGGTCCACTCCCTCCACCACCTCCTCCTCCTGCTCCTCCTGCTGCTGCTGGTCCACTGCCTCCACCACCTCCTCCTCCTGCTCCTCCTGGGCGGCTCCCTCCACCACCTCCTCATCAGGCTGCTGGGCCGCCACCTCCTCATGCCTCTGACGGACTGTTGGATAATAATATGTATTATTTTTTGCATATAACATAATTACTCAGTATTTTGTGGCAAAATTTTCTCCCGGGTTCACATTTACCTACATGTAGTCAGATAATAATGTGAGCCCAGATTGTGAAACATGCATTTAGCAACAGAAATAATGGAGTGTTTTCAAGCCCAGACCTTCAAACAAAAATAAAAAAACACAACACTTTTAGATGGGCTGTTCCAAATTTGGGGTTTCCCTTAGGTTACATAGGGATATTGATGTGACATTGTAAAAACTCAATCATATTTTGACATAAATCTTGTATTTTTCATGATCAATAAATATACAAGTTAAATAGTGGGAGATTATGGAAACATATTACAGGAGAATTGTGGGTAAGGCCTTGTATTATGTGAAAAACTGCTCAGGATAAATGTGACTGGCGCACCCCCAAAATGCTGTGCAACTATATTTGACAAATACCACATATGTCACTGTTATATTCTAAGTGACTGGTACTTCATGTCAACATGTTGCCTTAATGGTTAGCAATTCAGCCTCCCAGAGCTGGGGCCAGGAGTTTGAATCACAAACAGGACTCACTGGTGTGGAGTTGGCCCACAATAATTAAGTAAAGTAAATGTTCCAACATTACATTATGATACAGGGCCCTAAGTATGTGGCATTGGAGGTGGATTTACATTTATAATTAAGAATCAGATTTTTCTTAGCGGTTGGCCATGTGTTATTACAAGTTTGAATTGAATTCTAAAAGTTAACCAAATACGTGTATTACAATATTGTATGCTAATAGAGAACTCACGTCTTCTAATCTCCTTCCTAAACTCACGCAACAGCTGGGGCTGGCGCCAGCGTAGATCACTCCACCGGCGCTGAAGTTGCACAACGGAACAGCGGCGCTGAAAACGCCACCACAGATACCTGAGGACCCTTTGATAGGCCCGCAGTTTCATCTTATTCGAGATGTATCATCCCGACGGCGTGCTGTCCATTGCCTCGGTCAGCACTCTTAGCTCTTTTCGTGGCTGATTTCATTTTTGCTAACTTAACTTGACTCTCCAATACTCTGCTCTGTGATTGGTTCTCTGAGCACGTATGGGCGAGCTCACTTCACTCGCGGATCTTTTCTACACCTGAGTGTAAAATGTAGGGATGTGCACCGGCCACTTTTGGTGTCTCGTGTTTTGTGTTTTGGATTCGGATTTGCTTGAGGTTTTGAGTTCGGATTTGTTTCGCAGAACACCTGACGAAAGGTTATGGTTCGGATTTAAGGTTTTGGATTCGGATTTATTTTGAAAAAAACATAAAAAGTGTTAAAATCAAGTTTTTTGGTTTATTTTCACTCCTACTCTATTATTAACCTCAATAACATTCAATAACAATCATTTCCACTAATTCCCAGTCTATTCTGAACACCTCACAATATTGTTTTTAGTCCAAAATGTTTCACCGAGGTAGCTTTCTGGACTGCATAGTGCAGTGGTCCCGGTACACAATTTGGTACCGGGGCCACAATACCTCCACCTTCAAATGGTCTGAATTCCACTGCACAGCTGCCTGCAGTAATATAGCAGTACCACTGGACTTATACTGCTGAATCAGTGAACTTTATAATATAGCAGTACCACTGGAATTATACTGCTGAATCAGCGAACTTTGTAATATAGCAGTACCAATGGACTTATACTGCAGAATAAGCGAACTTTGTAATATTGCAGTACCACTGGACTTATACTGCAGAATGAGTGAACTTTGTAATAAAGCAGTACCAATGGACTTATACTGCAGGATTGTTTTTGGACATTTTTTTTTAATTTCTTTTTTTTATAATTATTTTTTAAATTTTTTTATAACTTGGGAATAATGGGGAAATAACAATGCCCTTAGAAGGACAGAGCACAGGACACAGCACCACTGGACTGAACAGGACACAGCACAGCACAGCACAGAACTGAACAGCACAGCACAGCACGAGATATAGCAGGACAGAGGACCACCTAACACAACCTCCCTCTACCCTGATCAATGCCCAAGTGAAGATGGCGGCAGCTAGCGGGGAATTTATAGAATACGAGTATCGCGAGATCCGACAGCGGGATTATGACTCAGAGCCTCGGTTTCAGTTTTGCAATTGGCGGGAATACCCGGATCTGTCTCGGATCCGGCTCGGATCGGCAACGTTCGGGTGGGCTCGGATTTCAGATATCCGAGCCCGCTCATCTCTAGTAAAATGTCTGCCTGTCATTCACTCATCGTATCCTAGCAAAGAGGGGGCTGATAGATGGGAAATGTACTCCTCTATTCGCAATTACTGGCACTTTATAACAAGAACCTGTAATTGCAGGCACCTGCTGCCAGGCACTAGATTTAGAAGCGCAATAGTTTTTTTCCTAGCTGAGTTGGAAATGTAAGTGTAGAAATGAAGTTTAACATTTTGAGGTAACTACCATGAAAAGCAGACAGTAATTTAATTATGGTTTAAAATATGTGTCTAATTTAAAACTTAACTTTTGAATATGGCTTTGATAAGGTTCAAAGAAATACATTTTTGGGACCCTAATTTACCTCATGATTCTGGTCCTCCCATCCTCCTCACTTACTGAGGAATTTAATTTTAGGCAACACAGAGGGTATAGTGGTGTTATTGACAGTGAGTGAGTTTGGAGGCCACTTGGTGACTCTGGCATGAGGGACAATAATAAGGTCAGTCTAGAACATGATTTGCTTTAGCTATCGTTGTGACATCCATGGGGCGAATGCAGAAAGACAGTGGTTTTCAACAAATAGAAAGAAATAGGTCAGAGAAAGCTATGTACATTTGGGTATCCTCAGCGTAGAGATGGTATTGGAGGCCAAATGACCAAATTAATACCATAACACTAGAGATGTACAATATTAAAGTACAACATTTTGCCAAAAAAGGAGCCTTGTGAGACCTCAATAGAGAGGGAGAGTGGAAGGGAGAATGGGCCAGAGGCGGGTACACTACAGGAACGGTTAGAGAGGTAGCAAGTGACCCAAGAGAGATCTGTCTAGATGGACAATGGAGTGAAGAATGTGTAGGAGAAGAGGGTGGTAAACAGTGTCCAAAGTAGCAGAGTTACAGGTGAATGAGTATTGAAAAGCAAAAATGTAAACATTTATTTATAGACACAATTACAGTAAGCAATCAATCAATGAAAACAAACTGAAAATACCAACTCCTTTGTAAGCTAAAAATTAAAAGCACATGCATGTTGGCTTCATCACATTGGTTAGAAATGTTGCAAGGCCGGTCATGTTGGAACCCATAATGCCTGTCTTTTTTCTCTGTTTAAAATATAAAAGAAAAAGCAATCAACCTTAGGCCATTTTTAATCTAAAAATTAGTTGACTGAACTTTGTACACACCTGTACTTTCAAACAGTAAAATCTACAATTTGTGGCCTTAACTGTAACACAGTTCCCCCAATAACATAAAAGGAATAACATAACTAGATACTTACAAGCCGCAAAAGGCAGTGCCTCCATGTCTTGATCCTTCTGCATGAAATGAAACTTACCAATCCTCCTTGATTACTGAATATTTTTCAGGTTAGCCAGACATGTTCCAGCTAAGGCCTGGTAGTACATAAAGGAAAGTCTTTAGTTTGGCCTGTTTTAAACAAAACTCTACCAATCAAGCTTCTTCATTATTTTACTAAGTGCTATGGCTATAAAAGTCACATCTGATAATCTCAGCAGGGGCAGAGGCAGCACTTACAGCACAATTTCAATTTAGCAGAATTCAAAGGTACACTTTTGTTTAAGTCCAAACTATCTGGTGCCTGCATCCTGCATTTGTATATGTTTATAAAAATGAAACTTTACTTTCCTCACAATACAATTGTTTTTTTTGGATGACAGATTTTAAAAAGTGATATAAACCATATTTGAAAACATTTTTACCTTGCAAATAAATGTTGAATCTGAAATGTCCTGTCTCCACAGTTTCTGGAGGGCTGGGGATCTGTTGGATAAACATGCTCCATGAAAAATGTCAAAAACCACATAAGATTTAAATGAATAGATATTCGATTGAAAAGCTTCACAGCAACCCCCTACCAAAAGAAAGAAAATTGGTTTACAATTTATAAGACAAATAACACACACATTAAAATGCACATTACATAAGAAAATAGAGATGCAATGTTATTGTGTAACATAAAATATCTTACAAACAGTAAAAGTGTCTATAAAAGAGTAAACTAAACTATAACTCTCAATACAAATAAAAGACCACTATAGAGTCATAACCAACTTCAAGTGTTGCATGAAGCAGTCTTTTATAGTGTATTGTAATGAGACAAGTATATGCAGGTGTATAGGCCCACTGTGGTATCAGGTGACGAGATCTGATGCTGGGTCTATGCAACGCTAGTTAAGAAAAATCTGTTATTTCCTTTTATACTGATGTTTGTGTTTATTTCTGAATGTGAATTAATGTGATATGCATTATCATAGACTTTCTTATTTTCATTTTTATAAAACAAATATGATCCTTTAGGTCTGTTACTAATAAGGTGTGTGCAATTGTTCATTTAATTATGGTCATTAACACTTTAGAATGCCACTAGTGCCTGTGTTGTGTTATAGATTTGTTTCAATTTGTAGTATGCCTTAATGGTTAGAGAAATGACCTGGCAACAGCAGGGTCATGAGTTCAAATCCAGAATAATGCTTTTATTTGTGTGGACTTTGTATATCCCCATGTTTCTATGGATTTACTCCAATGTGTTAGTTATATACGAGTACACTAGTATATGGTTTTTGAGTATCGAATATATTTATGATTGCAAATTATTAGCTGTTACATCCGCATCCACGTTTATTTACATTTAAAAAATGACACATTTTTCATGATGGAGAACAAGAGAATGTGTGTGTGTGTGTGTGTGTAATTCTTTATTATTTATCCTTAACCCTTCATGTTGGCAGTAATGCATGTGTTGCGTATGGAATGTCCATATCCAAATATTTAAACTCTGCTTGTACAAAGGATTTAGAATAGAACAAGTCTACAATATTTAAAAGTATAATTATTGACATTAATAAAAAATATAAAAGGACAAAAGATTGTTATGAGAGACATTGATTGTCAGCTTTTCCTTCGAGTCTATTTCATACACATACTGTTTCCACTTGTACTTTGGCGTAGTGGTTAGTTGGCCAATCCACTTTTCATCAGTGGATTCATGAGTTTGATTCAAGCTACATTTTGTGGAATATAGCTAAATGGCATGCTGAAAATTGTGTGTAGCTACAACACAGAAAAGCAGCTGTTAGAAATAACTTGATTGCAAAGACATAGGAAATAGCCACAGATGAAAGCTCAATGATCCTAAGTGCCCAAAAATACAAACAAATTAAAGTCCTATTATTATTATTATACATGACTGAATTTCAAAATCCAATAATTTAAACTGTACATGTACCAATGATTTATGTCTATAATATTTGAAAGTATAATTATTGACAGTAATAAAAATTAAAAAAGTAAAACAGCTTACTATGAGACAAGTTGATGGTCAGCTTTACTTTCTAGTCTATTTCATGCACATATTGTTTCCACTTGCACGTTTGGGGCGGTGGTAATCAGCATATCGATGCTGACTATCACGACAATACTTACCCAGATGCGACGACCCCGAACGGCTACTTCACGACCTGGCTCCAGGACGACTGCTGTGACCGGCGACTGCCAGGGATTGTGACCAAAGAAGAATCCGGCCACTCTGCATGACGTCACTGCCGACTGCGACGATCTTCTCCTTGCTGTTAAGGTGGAAATGTAAGTACTTGTACATTGTCTATGGCTATCATCACATCCAGGTTTTCCTAAATGTTACCACAACTTACTTCTAGTAGTTCTAAATCCCGCCTACTTTTGTGTTGGCCACACCTCCAGTTGACTTGGTCCCACCCACATGAGGCCACTTTAAGAATTTTTTCCAGGGCCACTTTAAGTTCCCAATCCGCCCCTGTGTACACCCCTTCTTGGGGGACACCTCTGCAGCAAGTATCGGACAGTCCCTGTTGGATGAAGCTTACCCCGGGACAATGATTTTTCAGCCCTCCATCTCACATAAATATTTACGAGTCCTCTGGTATGATTCAGAAGCGCAGCATTAAGGCACAGATGTAACTCTCTCCAAGGACTTGCACCATTTAACATTGTGCCCTCTCATCATCTTTTAAATGTCTACTAATGCCGTTGTCCACAGTTGTCCACTGTTGTCTTAATAAAGGATTTTGTAAATCTGCCACCGGTGCATTTGCTTTATCCAATTCAATTCTAAAAATTACTAACCATACCTTACGGTTCTCTAACTCCATCACATAGCATAAATCATCATCCATCATATCTCCATCTATACATGTATTCTTTGCCAGGTCCAAAATCAGTCCTGTTAATTTTTCAGAATGTGAAATTTCAATTGCATTGTCAAGACATGTTTAGAGCAACCAAATCTGCATCAATGCTAGTATTATACATAATTACATGTGGGGGAAGGGTGACTATTGGTTTATCTGAACTGTCTCTTTTACATATTTCTTACACGTCACTAATAGAACATATAAATATAACTGATATACATCCATATTTATATACATGGGTCTTGGGGACCACCTCCGCTGCAAGTCTTAGGCAGTCCCCTCTACCTCGGGGTTGGGCGAAGCTTACCCCAGGGGAAAGATTTTTCGTCCCTCCCCATAAATATATACGAGTCCCCTGGTTTGATTCAGAAGGGCAGCATTATGGCACAGACCATATATGTAAAATAAGGTAATGAAAGCCATGTTCTTGGCCACCAATGAGTACTCTGGCCAGGGCCTGATCAACCAATAGGCCGATCAGGCTGCAGCCTGGGGTTCTGGGACCTGGGGGCATGCAGCACTGGCAGCATTTAAAATTTTCTTTTACATTTGTTTTTTTACTATTGATTACTTGCACTCGGAGCCGCCCCTTCCCCCTCCAGTACGCTGTTGTTCCTTCCCCTCCACTCCGCACCCCTTTCCTCCCCACCTCCTCCCTAGCTGCCATTATCATGTCCTGACAGTGTCAGTGATTAGCCCAGCAGAGAGGAGCAGTAGCCCGAAGACAAGTGTCAGCTAAGGAAAGCATGCTGTAGGCAGTATTAATACTGCTTGAGAAAGTCTGCAGGAGGCAGACGAAACGCATTGCAGCAATCATAGTGTTGCTTAATGTATTTACCAACTGTTGACTACTGGATGGGGGGATCGTAACAGCAGCAATACTCTGATACAGAGTTACCATCTATGCAATGCGTTTAAGAGGAACTACTTTATAACAGTCTATCATCGGTCCGGACTGATAAGCTGGTGCGCACCACAAATGGAACTTAGCCTGTTTTCATCAAGAGCCACTGATGCGGTAAAGAGGCATGTTTGATTTCTTCTATCCCCGAGGCGGGTGAGTGCTCCTTGGACACTATTCATTCATTTTGTCGGCTACGCTTGCAGTCGAGTTTCTGGAGGCGTTCGTACCTTATATTTTAGAAGAGTAACTACTGGCTGCTGATTACTTTTATATCCTCACTCTATATGATTGGCTGTACTGGACGATATATATATCACGATAACCTATAAACTTTTTGTTTGATACAAACATTAAATCTTAATTTCTTGGTTGGTAACTATTGCAACACTATTTCTCTTGATGTGGTCTAGGATTTTGTTATTTGTACCGCAATTTTATACTTATACATGTGGATTGTTTTAATTTTAATATGGTAATTTAGATGTGTTAATAAAGTGTATTTATTTTATGCATTCAGGTATCATTTGCGCATTCTTCTCATTTTTTCCTGGTCCGAGTATTAACTCAAGCTTTGTTTTTTGTTTTTTTCTTATTCCTGACTATACTTGCAAAAACCAAGATTGAAGATGATGCACAATTGTGTTGTAAGTATGATTTGCATGTTTAGAGTTTACATTGGAAATGCAAAACTGCAAAGGCCTCAGCTAATGTTTGTTTGGAAACTCATCCTTTTATCACACATACAGGCGATCTTGGAGTTGGATGATAATCTGGTTCTCGAGGCAGCTGATCCTCCACACTGTCCAAACCAGCAACATCGCTGTCCTAGGGAGCGTGTGTTCAGGCCACGTGTCAACCTCTTTGGGATGTCAGATGTTGAGGTTGTCCATCGCTATCGGCTTACCCCTCATGTCATCTTGGACACCCTGCGCATTGTGCAGAGTGACCTTGAGCCAATGCGCCACATCCCAACAGCAGTACCGCCTTTGACCAAACTGTTAGTGGTACTGCACTTCTGTGCATCTGGCTCGTTCCAGACCACAGTGGGAGTCGCGGCAGGGATGTGCCAGGCCACCTTCAGTCGTGTGCTGAAGGTTGTGCTCAGGGCATTTCTGTCGTGGCTCTCCCAGTTTATACATCTGCCACTCGATGAGGAGTTCCTTGTGTGCATTAAGCAGCAGTTTCCCACAATAGCCGGCTTTTCGCATGTCATGGGGCAGTAGATGGGACGCTTGTGGTCTTGGACCTGTCGAGTGGGGATGCTTCTCTGTATTTGAACAGAAAGCATTTCCACTTGATAAATGTCCAGGCTATATGACCGTCTCTCTAGATTCGAGACCTGGTTGCCAAATGGGGTGGGAGTACCCATGACTCCTTTGCATTTAGGCAATCGGGGACGTGGCACAGATTGCAAGAGAGGCAAAGTGTTGCAAGGCCACATGGAGACGCGTGACTTCTTGGTAATTTGAATATTGTATTAACTCAATTTTTAGCTAACTTTTTTCCACAATCAGTAACTTCTAAGTTACTGTACTCTGAATTTGATATATGTCCTTGGATGTTATGTTTCAACATTGAGTCATATAGTGCATGTGCCTTTTTTTTTTTAAAATGTAACAAAACAGTGGTTTGGTTTGGTTTGGTTTGAGCACGTTTATGCTCCTCTTAATGTAGCCCGATTTACTACACATATCAATCACATCTAAGGTTACATGATGAATTGAAATTTGTTATTTTGCAACACAATGTAAATGTTGTAAACTAGACAAAAGTTGTTTTCAAATTAGTGTTTTCTCTAAATGTTTAATACAATTTAGATGGCTTAAAGTGTTAAAGAGGTGGTTAGTTTAAAAGTATTCACTACATGTAAGATAGATATTGCCCATGCCATCACTAAAAAATCACGTAGAAGGGGCGAGACCTGGCTGACATATCTAGCAGACGTGCATCACACCAGCTCCTGCTTTCAGACCACGATTTAAGGGAGAAATTTCCAAATGGAGACAGCAGCCTCAAAACCACCCTGGTTCCCTCAAAGGTGGAATAAAAGAAGTGTTTCCTGCACCCAGGGACATTACAATTGGTCCCCGCCATATTGAGGCCTGGTCGGCACCTCGCTGCTGAGGCACACCACAGCCCACATGGACAGCCCCCAGGCGACCCGCTGATGACTACATGGGCAGAACCCCGCACTCACTGCAGGATGGGCCGCAGATTACTACACCTGGTCGGCGGGGATCCATTCCATGGCCGGAGCGGATATCATCTAGCCCACTCATATGCAGGCTGGAATTGCGGGCATTAGAAGGCAGGAGGTGACTTTACAGATCGTAGGGCTGGTCCCCTCGCAAGCCTCCCATCTGGATAAAGCAGGTCGTTACAGACCATTACATTTGTTAATCCAGCTGTTTGCTCACTTACCTGTGTAGGGGTTGAAATTGTGAGTG
Source organism: Mixophyes fleayi (assembly GCF_038048845.1). Taxonomy (NCBI): domain Eukaryota; kingdom Metazoa; phylum Chordata; class Amphibia; order Anura; family Limnodynastidae; genus Mixophyes; species Mixophyes fleayi. Next base: position 135,647,218 of record NC_134404.1, on the reverse strand, counting down.
TGCTGCTTCTGCTCCTCACTGTGCCGACATTCACGATGATGGTCCTCAGCTCAGCTCCTGGATCTTCTAAAGACCACACTACTTATATTAAGAGTAAAGGCAGAGTAATACATACAGAAAGCAAGTAGGCTGCTGGTTTTGGGGTCACTGAACATCAGTCCTCTGCGCCTGAGATTTCTCATTTCTTGTTACAAGTTGTATGGTCTGTTTTAATCTTTATTGGCTTCTGTCAATCTGAAAAGTACCCATATTTTGAAGCTGAGGCTCCAGCACCATCTAGTGGCCAGATTACAATACTACAGCTGCTCTTCTCCTACAGCTTCACAGCCTGTACCTACAAGCACAGAACTTCACTGAAACACAAAAGCACTAATCAGTCATCTGGAATGATCATGTCGGGTTCCCCTGCCTGTGTAGCCCCAATTTCCTATTCGACCTACTAACATGTCAGCCATGAACATTTGATCTACTGTAGCAATATATTGCATTGTACTTCCACATTCCGGATAACCTGGTCTGGTTTATCTCTCATTATTATTCATCTCAGCCGCTCTCGGAATGGCGCCTAAAAAAATAAAGGCTACTACTTCTGCGGCACCAGTGCAATTCTTCAAGCCACAGAATACCTCTCCTGGCACTGGCGTCTCTAAGAGGTCGGAAAAATCTAAAGATAAGCCCTCTACCAGTGCCCCAATTACACAAGCAGAGAGTAAATGTAAATATATCATAGATAAAGAATTAATTGATAATTCAGATCCCGATGGTCCTCTCATGAGCAAAATGATGCAGAATATGCTATCTCTCTTCAAATCTGAAAATCTGTCAGAAATTAGATCATCTATAAAGGAAATACATCGTAACGTTGCTGAATTGGGCGGGTGCACTAGTTATATTGAAGATAAAATGGAAGAGTTGGTGGCCTCCCACAACGATCTCATAACGGAGCATGAAAAGTTACAAGAAGAAGTTAATTCATATCGGGATAAATTCGCAAATATGGAAGACAGATCTAGACGTAACAATATTAAGATTAGAGGTATTAGACTCAGTCACTCCTCCTGAACTGCTCCTTTATGTTACCAAGCTCTTCCGCAAGTTACTACCTGAAGCGTCTGAACAAGACCTGATGATAGATCATGTTCACAGGCTCCCCAAGCCTAGATCAGCACCAGATAATGTGTCTGAAGACACTCTTATGAGGATCCATTTTTTTCAGGTGAAGGAGCGTATACTGAGAGCATCCAGGTCGGAGGCTAACGCTGACCTACGGAGCCTTCAGATATTTCAATACCTCTCCTAGGTCACAGTAACTAAACGTACATCTTTTTATGCCATAACTAAAGCTTTGAGAGATCAGGATATCGTGTACAGATTGGGATTTCCTGTTAAGCTAATTATCCGGAGGGACAATGTCACACATGTTGTTTCTTCAGTATCGGATGGGAAGACTTTTTTGAAATCCTGGGATGTCCCAATTCCTGAATCGACCTTCACCTCTAGATTATGGCTTGGACAAGATTGGTCAAAATAAGCAGAGGCAGGTGATAGATGAGATTTTGTAACTTGCAGTGTCTGTACAGATACCTACATTTGTAGTCCTGCAAATTACAAGACGCTAGCTCTACAGGCACCACAGGAGACTTTCCACGGTTGTTTGGAAGAAACAGTTATTTCCCTGTTGTTGGTCTCCTTTTCCCAGTTCTTATTTTTTTGTAGGTGCCATGGAGAATGCAAAGAGGCAAAAGTCTGTTCATTTGGATGAAGGATGGTCCTCCGATTAGAGGTCCTTGTTGTTGATTGCTGTTTGATGGTTAAGGTACAATCTATACAATGTACCACATTTTCATTGTTACAGTGCGTTAAGTTACTATAAGTGAAAAAAACACTAAATACGGTTAATATGGTTGAGTTTTCCAAATAGATCATGTTGGTTCGCAATTTGGGTTGATGGGTTGGTGGGTGGGTGGGTGTGGGCGGGGGGGGGGACTCTACAGAGGCCCAGGTCGCTCCTAGGTACTCATTTTTCTGGTCTTTTTCCCTTTTCTACCAGCAAATACTGTAACCCAATGTTTTGGGTCATTTCAGTTCTTTTCCCCTTAATGTTCCTTTCTTCCTCTCTCCCACCTTTTCTATCCATGGAACACTGTAAAACATACAAACTGTTCTCTATACTTTAAATTTCTCAATCCTTGTTCTAGTTGACCGCTTTTTAAAGTAAATCATTGGTTAACGTCAGACAACCTAGTGTGGGTTCTTATAGCTAGCAGTATTGTAATATATGGTTAATTTTCTTACTCAAAATGCAAGGGGCTTAAACTCCCCAAATAAACGGAGACTGGCTATAACATAATTTTATAAATTGAAAGCTGATGTAGTAGCCCTACATGAAACTCATTTTATGGCTGCAGCCCCTCCTGTTTTTCGAGAAAAACACTACCCAACTTGTTTTACAGTAAATGGCCGTCTTAAACGCAATGGGGTAGCTATTTTATTGTCAGGCGCTGTCTCTGCACTGACACACTGACACAGGAGACATACGCCTGCACCTTCTCGGCAGCCGCGTCCCGTTGCCTAGCAGCGGGATGCTATCTATGCTCACCTGCCGGCAGTCAGCATGTCTGACTGCCAAAGTCTCCCTAACCCAATCAGGATGCACCTTATGGTATATAAAGCACCCTCTCACACATGTCTAGTGCCAGAGTATTGGCTCACTCCTGCTTCAGCACTTCCTGAACTTCTGATCCAGTGTTCTACAGTTCTGACTCGGCTTCCTGTTACTATTCTCCTGTGTTTCGTTTTGGTACCTCGCTGCCCAGCTGGTTTGACTATTTGGCTTGACCTGACTTCTCTCTGGATCCTCCCTTTGTACTGCACCGCTCGGTTGGCTCTGACCTGGACTGCCTGACTACGCCTGTCTACTACTGTCGCTACACCGGTGACTGTCTTGGAGAACCGCGACCTGCATACCATCTGCAGCTAAGCCCAAACTCCCTTGCGGGGGTCCCTGGTGAATACCGGGGGTACATTAGACTCCTCCCTGTTCAGTTGCACCAATACCAGTTAGCGAACATCTCTGCAATTCCGTGACAGTATACTCTGGCCATATGAGTTGACAGGACGAACCCTCAGCTTGGGACCTTCTGCTCTACTTAGCCCAGAGGGTGGATCAGCAAGACTCTAATCAGGCACAAATCTTGCAATGTCTACAATGGGTTGTTTCTCGTTTAGACACCCTTCAGGGGTCTCTTCCAGCAAGCCAGACGGCCTTTGTAGTAATGGTTTCCTCCGTAGCCACAGTGTCTATTGCCAGCACCGCCAGTTCCAGAAGCCTACGTATTTCACCGCTGGAGAAATATGATAGCGATCCTAAGAAATGTCATGGGTTCCTTAACCAGTGCGCTATTCAGTTTGAGCTTGCCCTGGAAAATTTTGCCTTTGAGCGGAACAAAGTGGCTTATATAATTTCCCTCCTCTCTGGTCAATCCTTGTCTTGGGCTTATCTCCTCTGGGAACGGAATGATCCTACGCTCCGAGATTCTTCCACCTTCATAAAGAATTTTCAGAGGGTTTTTGCTGAGCCTGGCTGTGTTTTTACTCCTTCGCTTCTGGCCTGTTAGCTCTCCATCAAGGTTCACTCACTGCTGGGCAGTATGCCATGCAGTTTCCCACCTTGGCTTCAGAACTCCGCTGGAACAATGAGGCTCTGGTAGCCACCTTTTGGCACGGCTTAAACAACCGCATCAAGGATGATTTGGCCTCCCGTGAGCTTCCGTCTAAACTTGACTACTTGGTCTCTCTGTGTGTAAAGGTGGACATCCGCCACAGGGAACGTACTCAAGAACATGAACGAACCGGCGCTCCTTCAATCAGTTCCAAGCTCCAGCAATTCTTCCGGAGGAACCTATGCAGATTGGCCGCTCTCGCCTTTCCCAGGAGGAGCATGACAGATGCATCAAGAATCGTCTTTGCCTTTATTGTGGGGACTCTGGTCACCTTCTCTCCTCCTGATCCAAGAGGCCGAGAAACGCCCCATCCTAGGCGATGACAGGGGGTGGTCCTAGGATCCAAGTCCCTCACTCCCTACTCCTTGAGAGATTCTGAATTTCTGATGCCTATTACGCTATTTTCTCCAGATATCCCCCAGAAATTTACAGCTTTTGTGAACCGCTAGGAACTTTATTTCCACTGAGTTGGCTTCCAAACTTCATCTCTCCATCCTTCCATTGCTACAGCCTCTGGCACTGACCGCAATTGATGGTAATCGTGTCAGCAACAGTTCCATCGATTGCATCACCAGTCCCTTACGGCTGGTGGTAGGAGCGCTTCACTCTGAGTGGATAAGTTTCCTGGTTCTTCCTCAGTCCGTTAATCCTGTTATTCTGGGCGTTCCCTAGCTTAAAGCTCACAATCCGCAGTTCCATTGGTCTCATGCCCAAGTCTTGGGGATCCATCTGCAAACCACATTGTTTGACTGCTGTACATTTTCCTAAGTCTTCAATCTCTTGTCTAGCATCTACTCCACAGCCTGCTCTTCCTGTGGCCTATGCCGAGTTTGTAGATGTATTCAGCAAAGCTGCAGCCGAGTCCCTACCTCCTCATCAACCCTGGGATTGCGCCATTGACCTTGTACCCAACAAGTGCATCCCTAGGGGCAGAATATTTCCCCTATCTCTCTCAGAGACTCAAGCCATGACTGAATACGTCACTGAGAATCTTGAACGTGGTTATATCCGCAAATCTTCTTCAGCGGCGGGTGTAGGGTTATTTTTTGTCAAAAAGAAAGACGGTACCCTTTGACCCTGTATTGACTACCGGAAGCTGAATGCCATTACGGTGAAGAACCGTTACCCATTACCTCTCATATCAGAACTCTTTGATAGGATTCGTGGAGCACAGATTTTCACCAAACTGGATCTTAGAGGGGCCTATAACCTTATCCGCATTTGTCCAGGTGACGAGTTGAAAACTTATTTTAATAAGAGAGACAGGCATTATGAGTACCTTGTGATGACCTTTGGGCTTTGTAATGCCCCTGCAGTTTTTCAAGAACTCATCAACAAAGTCTTCAGAGATCATTTGTATCAATCTGTAGTCGTCTACCTTGATGGTTTTCTCCCGGAACATCACCTCTCATCGAGATCATGCCAAAGAAGTTCTGTCTCAGCTTCATACTAATCAAATATATTGCAAATTGGAGAAGTGCTTTTTTGATCAACGTCATGTTCCCTTCGTCAGGTATATAATCTCTGGCATGGGTCTCCAAGGAAGGTAGAATCTATTCTTAGTTGGCCTCAACCATCTGGCCTGAAGGTTACTCAGCATTTTATTTGATTCTGCAACTATTATCAGCAAATCATTAAAAACTTCTCTTTGTTGATCTTGCCCATCACAACACTTACCTGTAAAGGTGGGCTAAAAACTGGCCTCAGCAGGCAGTCTTGGCCTTCAAAGTTCTTAAGAAAGCTTTCACCACCACTCCTGTCTAGAGAAAGCCTGATCAACTATGACCGTTCTTTATAGAGGTTGATGCTTCCTCGGTGGATGTGAGAGCAGTTCTCTCAGAAGAATTCTGTCAGCACTCTTTCTCCATGTGGCTTTCTCTCCAGGAAATTTTTACCTGGTGAGGCCAACTATAGAGTCATGTTGAACAGCAAAAAACAGGAGTTTCTTTTAATTAGGTGCACTCAATCCTCTGAAATTAACCTTTGATTTGAACAAGTATAAGTACCCTCTTAAAACATAACTTTTATTGTCATAAATTTTTTAAAAGCGAAATATAGGGTAAAATTGTGCTCATAGATAAAAATTGTGATTAAAATGATCTGGATGGACATAAATATTATACCTATATGGGTTTATTATATAGACCATATGGTATGGAGGTTGAAATTTGGCAAACCTGCATATATAATCGAGGAGTAGTTGTATGGATGCCCTACAGACCCATAGAGCTATTATAACGAGTCTATGGTATCTATTGAATTAAACTTGAAATGGTCTAATAGCCATTACACTCCTGGATAATACTGGCGTACTGCAGAAAATTCACACCACTTGCATTCTTCTATATAGTTTAGAGTTCTATTGTCACTCACACTATTTGTATCTTATATATCCAGCCTGAAATAACGGCACCCTGCTATCCTGGATACAATGGTTTATGGGGTGTGAATTGCTACCTGCCTAGTAGTCCCCTTCTAACTCTGGGTATATAGGGGTATAAGCTGCATTTGCCAATTCCTCCTTGTATTTAAGTTATATCATGTGCATCCAGCTGTAACGCCGACGCGTGTTTCGCTGTCTTGCTTAATCGAGGCAAGCAGACAGGATACACTGACACTTCTTATATAGTGTCAGTTCCGTATGAACTAGCTTACGTCACTGCAGTAAGATCTATTTACTATTGGATATCCATCTTGAGTGGCAGTGATATCTTCCTATGGGGGAGTATTATAACTCCTCCCATCGATTCTCATTGGTAAATTATCGATCTGGGTTTGAATGGAAGTAAATGAGACTTATTAACCTAAATAATATATCGTGTTATGTCTCACATAAAATAGTAAGTATGATTTTAGATATTGCATTTCCCCATTTTATATTAGACTTGATCGGTAACAATGCTATTCAATAGCGATGTAATCTTTTTAGAGCATATATTATATCTCCGCCCATCGCTTTCTTATTGGTCCAATGACGGACCAAGCTAGAATGGAAATAAGTAGGATTAAGAAATCTTAGTGTCATTTTATGTTAAATCTCTAGTACAGTGTCATTCATGATCCTAATATAGCGCTTACCTTTTTAACAGTAAAACCTTCCTAATCGGACCTCTTTATACCGATTTATGACAAATTTTTAATTAACTGTAGGCTTCAATGTTTAAGTCCAATATCATTTGATTGGACCATGCGTTATATTTGAGATTATCTCAGCGGTCATGCATCTATAATAGGTATTGTATACCTCTTTGATCTTTCTCCAAAATTATTATCTCTGCTCCTTTTTATGCTAACCACCATTTGTAATCAGTAAAATTTATTTATTTAGATCACCTGTAGTATTCAAATACCTAATTCATTTTGACGTGGTTTGTAGATGAAAAAGCTTCTTTTCAATCAAGTGTCTCTCTTCACTGACATTATTTTATCCAATAAGGAGTACAGAGACTCCGCTCCCAGGTGACCTCTCAGTTGATTATCAACCACATACCATATCAGAGGTCTCAGCCTCTGGTCACCCCGAAATCCCTAACCATAGGATAATTAATCATATCATTCTGATTGAGAACTTTGGACTCGGGGCTCACTGTGTATCAGAAATATTAATAATTCCAAGAATACTGACCCTCCTTTCCCTAAATATATACCTGATGTGTTGTGATACTATTGCTATAATGTTAGTACAATCATCAATTAAAAATATCTTAATTAACTTCAATACTCTTATTACATTTATTTATAGTGATTATTGTGATAGTTGATATTATTATCAATAATATATTAGTTGTGAACTTACTTTCAAAATTTCTTTCTAATTTCTTATGTGAGTTTAAGGAAGTTACTCTGAACTTCATATTCGTGTAACAAATTAAACCGTGATAAAAGTGATATCTGTAGTGTTAAATAAAATTAAAAAGTCATTTATTAGTTATTTTAAATATTTGTGTATATCTTGAGATAGTGAATATTTTAATAATAAAGTTGTCTTATAAATATGCTTGATTATGAATACCCTTCTTTTGTTTCGTTATTAATCTCAATGGTTCTTTTTTAGGTCAACTCTCTCCAGGAGCCAACCCTCACCCCTGCAAGCGTCAGTGAGTATGTTATTTTCCAAATGGTAAACTTATTGTACCGGTTTATATAAAAATGGTATAATTGTTATTTTCATTTAATCCATAGGGATGTATAGTCCCCATTAGGAAAATCAGGCGTGCTTCTCTTTTCAGTAATTCTGTTCTAATAACACCTCCTCGGACTCCCAATTGTATTTTTTTTATTCCAAATACTGAGAGATGTTGCGGATTGCTGTTATGAAATTTCAAAAAATGTTTTGCCACTGTTGTGATGGTTTTCATTCTTGATTTATCTTGAATCGCATTCCTGATGTTTCCTACGTGTTCTAATATATGTTGTTTTAATGGTCTATTGGTCATGCCAATATATTGCCTGTTACAAGTACAGGTCAGACAATAAATTAGCCCTTGTGAGTCACAATTTATGAAAGATTTGATCTTGTAGGTCCTGTTGAATTTGTCACTAAATTGTTTGGTTTTCCTCATGAATTTACAGGCCTTACATTTACCACATTGAAAAAAACCTAGTACTGGATTACCTATGATGTTTATTTTTTGGATATCTTGATAGTGGCTACGTACAAATGAGTCTCGTAGATTTCTAGATCTTCTCCAACTAGTGAAGATCTTATCACCTATTAGTTCGTTCAAATCAGGATCCAATTTTAGAACATGGCTTTGTTTTTGTAAACTTTGTTGAATTTTATACCATTGATTATTGAAGGTACTTGTAAATCGTACTACCTTGTTTTGAGATTTATCCCGTCGTTGTGGAAATATTAATTCTTCCCGATCGATTTCCTTAACTTGGTTATAGGCTTTTTTCATTTGTTTACCACTATAGCCTCTTGTGCATAGTATTTCTCGTAATTCTTGTGCACGTTTTTGGAAGATAGGTAGTTTTACACAATTTCTTCTGGTACGTAGAAGTTCCCTTCTCGGTATGTTCTTTATTGTTGTGGGGAGATGGTAACTAGAGGCATGTAGTATACTGTTTGTTGCTGTTATTTTTCTGAACATGTCTGTACTCAGTTCTTTTTCTTCTGTAATAAATATGGTTAAGTCCAGAAAATTAATTTTCTCTGCATTTATATCATAAGTAAGTCTCAGATTCATTCGATTGTTATTAAGTTGGTTCATAAATTCTATTAGGAGTTCTCTCTCTCCCTCCCATATAATTAATATATCGTCTATGAACCTCAACCATAGTATGACATGTTCAGTATATTTTTCGTTTTCTATGGTAAATACATTCTCTCTTTCCCACCATCCTAAATATAAATTTGCATATGTGGGGGCACATGTAGTGCCCATCGCTGTGCCCCTAAATTGTAGGTAATATTTATTATCAAATATGAAATAATTTTTTGTTAGCACAAATTCCAGTAATTGCAAAATAAAGTTGTTATGATCATTTTGTACTCTATTACCAAGGAATTGTTTAACAGCCTCTAGGCCCAGCTCATGTTCTATACTGGTATACAGTGTTTCAATATCACAGGTGCACAGCCAGGTGTTATCACTAACTGTAACATTTTGTATCTTGCCAAGAACATCTGTTGTATCTTTTATAAATGAAGGTAATGTGAATACAAATTCTTTTAGGTGTTTATAAGCATACATGCTGGCTTTCTCTGTTAAATTACCTATCCCGGAGACTATCGGTCTCCCGGGAGGTCGTTTTTCATTTTTATGGACTTTCGGAAGTACATAAAAGGTAGGAGTTACAGGATTTTCTGTCCATAAGAAATCAAAATCATTTTTATTAATTATTCCTTCCTCAACAGCATTTTTTATTAGATCTTGATATAGTTTTGTAAAATGATTAACGGGATTAGTAGGTAATCTTAAATAACACTTAGCGTCATTCAATTGTCTCATTATTTCTGCTCTGTAGTCATAGATAGGCCATATTACTATATTGCCACCTTTATCAGATGGCTTTATGACTACATCTTTCCAGAGATTTATCTCTTTTATTGCAGTTCTTTCTTCTTGTGTTATATTACTTTTTTGTACATGTTGTTCCAAAACCATAGTGTGAGTGACAATAGAACTCTAAACTATATAGAAGAATGCAAGTGGTGTGAATTTTCTGCAGTACGCCAGTATTATCCAGGAGTGTAATGGCTATTAGACCATTTCTAGTTTAATTCAATAGATACCATAGACTCGTTATAATAGCTCTATGGGTCTGTAGGGCATCCATACAACTACTCCTCAATTATATATGCAGGTTTGCCAAATTTCAACCTCCATACCATATGGTCTATATAATAAACCCATATAGGTATAATATTTATGTGCATCCAGATCATTTTAATCACAATTTTTATCTATGAGCACAATTTTACCCTATATTTCGCTTTTAAAAAATTTATGACAATAAAAGTTATTTTTTAAGAGTGTACTTATACTTGTTCAAATCAAAGGTTAATTTCAGAGGATTGAGTGCACCTAATTAAAAGAAACTCCTGTTTTTTGCTGTTCAACATGACACGATTATGTTTCTAGGTAGCACCCCAGAGAAATATGTCTATTTACTTATCATTATCATAATATATATATATATATATTAACACTGGGATCGAATCCTCCAGTTGGTGCGGTAGAATAACCCCCTTTTTCTGTACATATAAGATTTTTGATTCAATTCAATTTCTTTTTACCAGCACAACTAATAATAATAAAATTGAATATACATAAGATATAAAACGTATTATACCAATACAAAAATAAGAACAAGATATAATACCTGTTACTTAAGGAGATGACATCTCTTAATATAAGACAAGATCTGATCTCAAGACAGGATAAATGGGGAACAAGTGAGTGTTTATTTAATGAAATACAACTTAAAGAGCCAAACAATCTACATTGGTCAGAGGACCTATTAGATCTTAAGCACTTACTAATTAAAGAGACTAAAACCTATTGGAATAGATTGACATTTGACAACTATATTAAACAAAAACTGGTACCAAGAGGTCTTAGACCTAAAATATTCCCCGCGTATGAATTGGCAACAGATACTTTGAGAGAGGAATGGGAAAAAATATTGTTACAATGTTCACATGAACTTATGAAGGTATTGATAAAACATGATCAAATCAGGTTAGAACAATACACCTCTGATATTACCAAATTAGGAGAGAAATTGAAAGAACATGAAAATCTGGAAAAATTTCAAAAAACTTATGAAAAATATAAAAAAGAAGTATTTGACATTGAACAAATGATTAAGGATAAAAAAAGGAAAAAGTTTATTAGAGATAAAACTGATTTTGATAATAATACAGTTTTTAAATGGAATTTAAAAAGAGAAAGATTTGGTAACAGCAATAAAAAACCCTATACAGATTATACCACTTCGGAGGTGGAAATATCAGATGGAAAAATATTCGAGAGTCCAACTAGAAGTAGACCAACAACATCACAACAACAAGATTTTTTAGGGATAAGTTCCGAACATGGAGAACTAGAAAGAGATATCAGAAAACGAGATGGGGGGGGGGAAGAAATACACGCAAAAGAGAACTAAGAGATTGGGAAAGGAAACCTCAGGGGCAATACCGGGAAAAAAGGTATTAGAAGAACAGGATAGCCCAATGAGGATTATCAATTTATCAGATAAAGAATTAACATCAGCACAGGAATCCATATTAGCTAAAGGCCTTTCATTTTCACCAACTAACAATATGGATAGATTTACAATAGAGAAAGATTTACATCTCTTTGGTAGAAAGTTACTATTACATACATTTTTTAAACAGCACAATGTGACTCCAAACTTGAGAAGTGATAATTTCAATCTACAGGAACAAGAGGCAATAAAAATGTTGGAAGAACTACAATCAGAATCCACCTATGTTCCTCTATCAGGACTAGAGGATACAACTATATTGAAGAAAAACTCGACCTTTAGCCCCAATCCAATGATATGCCCAAAAATCCCTATCTACATTGAACTAGTCTCCAAAGATTTAGACCGAATGGTTTTGGAACAACATGTACAAAAAAGTAATATAACACAAGAAGAAAGAACTGCAATAAAAGAGATAAATCTCTGGAAAGATGTAGTCATAAAGCCATCTGATAAAGGTGGCAATATAGTAATATGGCCTATCTATGACTACAGAGCAGAAATAATGAGACAATTGAATGACGCTAAGTGTTATTTAAGATTACCTACTAATCCCGTTAATCATTTTACAAAACTATATCAAGATCTAATAAAAAATGCTGTTGAGGAAGGAATAATTAATAAAAATGATTTTGATTTCTTATGGACAGAAAATCCTGTAACTCCTACCTTTTATGTACTTCCGAAAGTCCATAAAAATGAAAAACGACCTCCCGGGAGACCGATAGTCTCCGGGATAGGTAATTTAACAGAGAAAGCCAGCATGTATGCTGATAAACACCTAAACGAATTTGTATTCACATTACCTTCATTTATAAAAGATACAACAGATGTTCTTGGCAAAAATGTTACAGTTAGTGATAACACCTGGCTGTGCACCTGTGATATTGAAACACTGTATACCAGTATAGAACATGAGCTGGGCCTAGATGCTGTTAAACAATTCCTTGGTAATAGAGTACAAAATGATCATAACAACTTTATTTTGCAATTACTGGAATTTGTGCTAACAAAAAATTATTTCATATTTGATAATAAATATTACCTACAAATTAGGGGCACAGCGATGGGCACTACATGTGCCCCCACATATGCAAATTTATATTTAGGATGGTGGGAAAGAGAGAATGTATTTACCATAGAAAACGAAAAATATACTGAACATGTCATACTATGGTTGAGGTTCATAGACGATATATTAATTATATGGGAGGGAGAGAGAGAACTCCTAATAGAATTTATGAACCAACTTAATAACAATCGAATGAATCTGAGACTTACTTATGATATAAATGCAGAGAAAATTAATTTTCTGGACTTAACCATATTTATTACAGAAGAAAAAGAACTGAGTACAGACATGTTCAGAAAAATAACAGCAACAAACAGTATACTACATGCCTCTAGTTACCATCTCCCCACAACAATAAAGAACATACCGAGAAGGGAACTTCTACGTACCAGAAGAAATTGTGTAAAACTACCTATCTTCCAAAAACGTGCACAAGAATTAGGAGAAAGACTATGCACAAGAGGCTATAGTGGTAAACAAATTAAAAAAGCCTATAACCAAGTTAAGGAAATCGATCGGGAAGAATTAATATTTCCACAACGACTGGATAAATCTCAAAACAAGGTGGTACGATTTACCTTCATCTGCACAAAGGCATAAACAAAGTACACACATTAAAGTAATCTATGAGCTAATATTGTTGTAGTTAATGTTTTTTTTTTCCCTCCAACAGCAAAAGATGTCAGGCAGTTTGGAATCCTGCATTTCCTGTCTTATCACACATTGAAGTATTTGGAAAATCATCATCATCATTTATTTATACAGCTAAACCTCTGCCTATGTGTTTTTTCAATTTGGCCTGATTGTTTGGACATCACCCAAGAAACTTTATGTCAAATATCACTGTCTTAGTTGTTTTGTGATGAAACTATTTAATAATGTATCATAAATATTACTCTGCAATAGTATCAGCAATCAGTCCCAATGAACTTTCTGCTGCTTACTACACTGCCGTTCTCCCTCTTCTCATACACACCATTCACTCCATTTTACTATCTAGCCATTCTTGACTCGTTTTCCATCAGCCACATACACCCCTTCCCCTTAACTGTCATTATATTTGGTGGGTTTAAAATAGTTAGTAGTAGGTATATTTGTGTGGTTAGTATGTAACCACTCTTTTCTGGGGCCACGTGTTAGGATTTTTTTCCCCTCTACTTCCACATGGCAGCTAATAATAGTCCAATCTATCTATATTGCCCTAAACTCTGTAAATGTGGGCAAAGTAGGGTCATTAAATGTTAGAATTGTTTGGCACAACGCTTCCTAGGCCAGGACATGTTCAAACCACATAGAAACATTTGGACTCCAGTCACAATCACCACTTTGCTAACAATCTTGGCCACGGACAAAGGCAAAGCACAAAGTGCACACAATCAAGTCCCATACCTTGGTGTCATACGCAAGTCCACCATCTGCTTTATTCCTCATCTAGATTACCTTCAATTCTAGTTGAGACCACCAGTCAAGCAATGACACTATCCATCTTTTTCTTATTCAACCTACTTCCTAACGTATTATTTAACTTCTAAACATCTGCAATAATGATTTATGCATGCTCATGCAATGTTCCATTCATGGCACACATATATACACACTTCTGTGTGGGGAGACACATATTGTGATCTTCCACCACTTGCACACACCAGTCATATGTAAAACTGGTTTTTGACTACCCAAATCTGGGGGACAGGAGACGTTCGCCTTTGGAAGAATCTTGTCACGTTACACCACATGAAAGCAAAACCAAACTCCACTTTGTCTCTTACACTTAGTAATTTAGTATTAGCTATAATGACCAGGTGTTTCCTGCCCATTTCTGTGTGATCTGCTTGTATAGGGTGTACCTTGCATGTCTGTGTTTATTTAGTGGTTACGATGGTCATGGATTTAACCGGCCAGAATATATAGTTTGAACGTGTAAACAGGATCATGTGAACAGTTTATTTGAACAAGCAGTATGTAACTAAACTCAAATGTTCATATAGGATCTTGGTGCCAGAAGTTCAAAAGGATTTTCATTAAGATGAACATTGAGATTGTCCCTGGAAATATCAAAGCATTACACTTAATGCAGAATCTGGATGGTAAAATCTGCAAGCAGCATCTGAAACTGTGTTTGTTATCAATAGTTCCCGCCACATTTTACCATTATAAGACTAATTCCTGCTTCTACATGTGTATAAATATAACGTAACACAACCATTTCATTGTCCTCACACAGCATAGTGTGTTTTGTACCTAAGTAACACTAGTACAACTAGGTGGTATGGCCATGCTGTGATCTAGAAGGAGTGAGTTCTAAAGAAAAGGAAAGCCCTACCAATCTGTCTAATTAAAACTGTGCACAACCATGTCACAAAGCAATGGAGAATAAAATAAGGTATTTATAGCAAAATAAAAATACAATGTGAATATATTCACATTGCCCACCCAAAGCACAAAACACCAATATGTACAGTTATACTAGGTCAAGTTCTAACCCTACTCCAAATCCCCCTCCCCCATTCCCTAAGGCTTTTTTCTTTATATTTCACTACAAGTTATTTCAAAGAACCAAACCATGCTACACTGCAAGTGCTGCAAATGATGACTTTATTTTGTATATAAGTTACAGTATGCCTGTTTTATCCCAATCCACAAAATGTTTCCGGCATTCGCACCACACATTTTACAATTAAAGCCAATTAAAGTGGGGGGCGGTACCAAAATGATGCAATTTACAGCGAATCGTGTTATTATGGCCAGGGATTTGCGAGATAGGCTGGGGGGGGGGATGGGCAGGGGACGTGCCGAGGGGTGTGCGGGAGCCAGTCTGGTGGATGTGCATGGGTCGTCATTTCCCAGACCTCACTGGTTTTAACTAATTATAGAGGTAGCTGGAGGTCTAGGATAGACAGGTTTTTTGTTAAGTTATAGCGTGAAAACTTTGGCTCCAGAGCTAAGGTCAGTAGAGATCTCTGACCAGGTTTATCTCAGTGTAACCTTAAATGCCTCAGACACTCTTCAGAATGTCAGGGGCCTTTGGTGCCTGAACTCTAAGCTCCTAGAGAAAGAGGGAATTTAGGGACTTTTTTGGAACCCAGGAGACACTTTTAGAGGCAGGTTGGAGTAGGTCAGAGTGGTGGGAGGTATTTAAAAAGAGGACCCGGGGTTTCTTCCGTAAGAGAAAATACCTATTCAGCATTGAGAAGGAAACTTGGATTCCAGATCTTTGAGCAGAGAGATGGTGGGGAAATCGCCCGAGTGAAGGCTCAGATAAGGGAGGTGTAATATGACCGATTTGCTTCCTTGGTTTTGAAGAGGGACTATGGGAAGTACCACTCACCAGACCCTTACCTGAACTGTAGGAAGTCGGTAGATATGAAAGAGGTGAGGGACCTGTATAATGCTGAGGGTGTTCTCAGGGAGAATAAGGAGGGCATCCTTGGTGTTGTGCAGTCTTTCTACTCTGACCTCTTATCTGAGAAATCGCTAGACAGAGAGAAGATGGACCAATTTCTGAGGGAAACACCTGGTCTTGAGGATCTGAGCAGTTCGCTTCTTTGGATAGCGAGATAACGGTGGATGAAGCCAGAATGGCCATAGACGAGTTGTCTAAAAAGAAATCTCCAGGCCCGGAAGGATTAACCTCTGAGTTCTTTAAGATCTTTGTGGACATTCTGGCTTCACTCCTCATGGAGGTTTTTAATGAGAGCCTGGAGAGAGGTTTATTACCTTCCTCCATGAGGGTTTCTGTCCTTATTCTGTTGTCCAAAGGAAAGGATCAGTCGCATGTTGAGAACTGGCGTCCCATAGCCCTTTTCAATACCAACAGAAAGATTTTGGCAAAGGTGCTTTTTTAATAGATTGATGCAGATTTCTGGTCACATGCTTTCCCCCTCACAGCACTGCACTGCACTGTGAAGGTGCGAGGTACCTTTAGTGCTGTCTTGGGGATACGGAAGGCCATTGAGCGGTGTCGGGCTGAGAAGTTTGGCAAGTACCTGTGAGGAAACGGGGTGCTACCGGACGGAGAACTTTTTATTCATCACCCGTTTCTCACAGTTTAATGTACTTTTTAATCCTTGGCCCAGTCTAAATATATAGACCAGAGCAACAGTGTATTATGTATATTATTATTTCATGTCATTAGCAGTGCTTTTTTTGTAAGAAAAAAGGTGCCGGAACTCACATCACATAGTCAATCACTGTACACACACCCACACACGTCAGTTGTGTAATGAAATAAAACGGTCGCCGCCCGCAATAAGCACTCAGCGCGCGACCACACGACCAATCACAAGCTGAGCAGCACCACAAGCCGAGCAGTGCCATCACAAACCAGCACGGACGAAGCACACAAGCAGCCCGCATGCACCGTTTTAATTATTTTGCCGCCGGCCTGCTAAGCCCGACTGGGTGATTCAAGTCCACATGGACCAAACATCAAATGTTCAAAAGTTACTTTTGAAACTTGGAAAATCTGTCGAAAAAAGATTGCTGAAGGATACATGCTACCATTTACCCTGTATCTTGTGAACGTCTTGTGGTGTGCTGTCGTAATAAAGCCTTATTTTGGATATTTTCTGGTCTACCCGAGTGAGTTGAATCCCACAGTGAGAAACTGCCATCCCAGCTAAGGGTGGTATCCTCACAGTACCTTTTACCCCTTCATCAGTCCAAGACCTTTGACAGGGTGGATCACGAGTATCTATGGGCTCTACTTCTGAGGTATAGTCTTCCAGTGTGGGTGGTGAATTGGCTTTGTACTATTTACAAACAGGTAGAGAGCTTCCCTCTTTTGAATGGTTGGGTAGGTCTGTCCTTTGTGGTTAACTCTAGAATAAGGCAGGGTTGTCCCATGAGCCCCCTCTTGTATGTGCTTCCAATAGATCCTTTCATTTGAAGGATTGAAGATGGCTCGAAAGGAGGAGTGTAGTTGGGTCTGGAGTGTCCTCTGAAGGTGGTGGCCTACGCGGATGATGTCACTGTCTGCAGATGCAATGGAAGTAGCAACTCTGGTCTGCAGGTACTCCTAGACCAGTGGCTCGAAAGTAAACCAGGATAAGAGTGAAGTTTTCTGAATGGGGGAGGAAGTTTGTCAGTTCAACCTTCCGGACAGCCTTCCCCCGGTCAGTAGTATAATCAAAATTTTAGGAATCCAATTTGGTCCTAGCGATTATGCCAAGCAAAATTCGGGGATGAGACTGGAGGAAGCTTCTCGGAAAATGGAGAACTGGAGGAAGTGGAAGCTTTCTCTGAGGGAAAGAGTAGACCTTGTGAAGACCTACCTGATCCTGGAATTTCTGTACATTAGTTATGTGTGTCTTTTGCTGCAGATGGGGCCTGGAGGTGGGGGAAGACAGGAACTCCTCTAGAAGGGAGTTGGAGAGGAGGATCCTGCACTCTCATTTCTGAGTTCAGCAGTCACTAAGGGACTCCCCAGGTGATCTGTGTTCGGGGGGTCTTTCCTTGGCTAATTCTTGGAGAGTTCCTCTGAAGTTTTGGGACATTGACTGGGTCTCTTTTCATGGAAGACTCTATGTGAGAGGGAACCTGAGGTAAAGAAGCGTCGATGATCATGGCTTTCCATGGGGAGGAGTGTCAGGGGAAAGAGGAGACCATGGACCACTTCTTGCTTGAGTGCCCCTTTAACATAGAAGTTATCAGGAGAGTTTCCAGGTTCTTGGGCACCCCTTGCCTTTCGGGGCTCAGTTACCCTGAATGGGTCTATGGAGCATTCAAGGATAGGTGGCGGCATTTTGATTTTGGCACCCTTTTTTTAGTTAGATTAGTTACTAGATACTTCACTTGGAACGCTAGGTGTCAGGTTTCCATCGAACAAAAGGTCCTTCCCTGTGAAGTGGTGGTGGGTGACATTCTCCATGAGGTGTTGAAGTTGAAGGATATGGAGAAGCGCCGGATGACCAATGCAAACTGGGTCAGACTTTGGCGGGGTCTGAGGCCTCTGTAAGGGACCAAGATCCGGTATGTCTTCCCATCTGGGGCTGTCTATCTTTTCACCTCCCTTAGATTTTGAGTGAATAATTACTGGTGTTTTTATATATGGCTTTGCATACATCTAAATGTTCAGTTTATTTCTTCTTTGCTTAAGAACATTTTGAAGGTATGTTGTGACTTTTGGTTGTTGGGGGTGGTTTGAAGTGTTTCTTTCGGTGGTTTGATATGGTTTGAAATAATGTATTGTATTTGTTTTGTATAGTTTTGTTTTATTTGGTGTGGGCACCCTTCTGATTTAATGTTGTGATTTTATACTGTTATTTATTATGGACCTATGCTGTTCTTTTAATTTTGGGGACCACATTGTGTGTTAGTTGGTTATGTTAGGTTGCCATTTTTAAATAAGCAACATTTCCAGCCATCACATAGTCCGTTGGCGTGCTCCGTTGTATTGGTTCCCAAGAAGGACAAGACAATGCGCTTTTGAGTAGACTACCGCCGGTTGAACGAGGTGACCGTGTCTGATGCCTATCCCCTGCCCCGAATTGACACTCTGTTATACGAGTTAGCTGGAGGAAAGTATATTTCCACCTTTGACTTGAGCAAGGGGTATTGGCAGATATCACTGACCCCCGAGGCTCAGGAACGGTCAGCATTCATCACCCCATTTGGCCTGTTCGAGTTTAAGTCCATGCTATTTGGGATGAAGAATGCACTAGCCACCTTCCAGCGTGTGGTTGATTACCTGATGGAAGGGTGTAAAGGCTTTGCTCAGGCGTACTTGGATGACATTTTCAGTAAATCCTGGGAGGATCATCTGAAACATGTAGGGCAAGTGTTGGAGAAAATTCAGTGGGCAGTTCTGACCATCAGAGCAGACAAGTGTCAAATGGGGGTGTCAGAGGTGCAGTACCTGGGTTATCATGTGGGGGAGGTAGGGTTAAGCCAGAACCAGCTAAGGTACAGGCAATCCGAGAATGGCCCTGGCCCACAACCCAAAGACAAGTACTGGCCTTCTTAGGGACCTCAGGGTACTACAGACGTTTCGTTCCGGACATTATAGAACTGTAGCCAAGTCCCTGACAGATCTCACTAAGAAGAAACTCCCCAAAGTAGTTGACTGGACACCTGCTTGTGAGCTGGTATTTCAATTGTTAAAGGAAGCCATGGTTCGTGCTCCAGTAATGTTGGCGCCCAATTATAGCAAGGACATTATTGTGCAAACTGACGCATCCCATTATGGACTGGGAGAATTAGTGCCAGGTGCGGCTAGTTGGGCAGGAGCACCCTGTGGCCTATCTGTCTCATCAGGAAGAGCCAAATCCTCCGGGTGACCTTCGGTGACCCTAAGAGACTGCGGAACCAGGAACCAAATGCAGGTACGGTGGTTGCCCGCATGGACAAGGGGTAGGAGTGTCACTGAATCACTTATAAATAACTTATGGTATAAATGTGTTTAAAGGAAATAGCGCAGGGCGCTTATTTACATAATTACAAATGTACTTATTTTTGATATTGTGTGTATGTTGGTAAAGGAGATATTTTTATTTCTGAGACCAGGGGAAGAAATTTGATTGTTTTAA
This sequence comes from Mixophyes fleayi, assembly GCF_038048845.1. NCBI lineage: Eukaryota > Metazoa > Chordata > Amphibia > Anura > Limnodynastidae > Mixophyes > Mixophyes fleayi. The sequence continues at coordinate 135,627,179 of NC_134404.1, read as the reverse complement.
CTTTGCTAAAGGAAGTCTTTTGTGTATCTTGGAGTAGGGAAATTACTTGTTTGGGGTTTTGTAACTTTCTTTGGGCATGTGTATTCTGCAGTTGTCTGAAGAGATGACCCATGTTAATCTCATGTTAATTAGAGCTTTTGATGTGTGAGGGTCCAGCACAGGAAGGTTTAATTAAGACTTGCTACTAGATTTCCTGCATCTAAAGCAAGATGTGTGTCTCCTACTAGAAAAGTAACTGTCCGTAATTGTGTATGCCTAATAAATTACATCACAACTATGCTGCACTAGGCTTATGTCACTATGTAGGCTAACCCTGCAGCCACTGAAAACATTTTTTTAAAATAACATTGTTATGTTTGTAAAAAAAAAAATCAAAATTCCTATCTCCAGATTTTTTAGCTTTTCTTTAAAACACATGGATGCAATACTGTTGTGGGTCTTGTTGATTTTCATGTATTTAATGTAATTTTACATTTTTTTGTCTTTTTAACATAGAATAGAGTTGCCCAAATGGCAATGTATATGGCTGCAAGACGGCATCAGATGCCAGCAACTGGTACAACATCACTAACCCAGGGAGCATGTCTACAGGTCCCCTGTAAGCCTCTTTGGTATGCCAAATGCACAGGTGATGCAACGCTATTGGTTCCCACCTCATGTCACCGTGGACACTCTACACATTGTGACAGACCTAGGGTTTGTGATCAGCATACACACAGCAATGCCACCACTTGCTGTGTTACATTTTTCTGGATCTGGGTCTTTCCAGAGCACAGTGGGTGATTCGGCAGGAATGTCCAACCAAGACTGCTTTCAGTCAGGTACTGAAATGCATACTGCAGGAATTCCTGTCGTGCAACATCCAGTTTATTAATCTCCCATTGAACTATGATTCTCTTGTGCCACTAAAGCAGCAGTTTCACCAGCTGGTTTTCCACACATGATAGAAGCAGTAGATGGAACCCATGTAGCCCTACCACCGGGACAAAATTATTCCATATTTTAAAATTGGAAACCTTTCCATCATCATCACCATCATCATTTATATAGCGCCACTAATTCCGCAGCGCTGTACAGAGAGCTCACTCACATTTCTTCATTATTCAGGGTGTATTTGATGCATCTCTCCTAATCTGGAGTTACCATGAGGCAATCAGACTTATGACATAAATATCAGAGACAAGGCAGAGATGTAAGTGACTTTTAGGTAATAATGTTATATGCTATAAAATGTATAAACATAAATGACCCTTTCTGCTCCATATTCCTAATCCTCACACGGAGTTTCTTGAATATATCTTCCATTCACTGTGAACTTCTGTCTGTAATATTTTCTTCAAAAAAAGGCCAAAGTGGCATCTATGATATCCTTCATCTCTCTCTTGGCCTGGGCATCATTTTTGTAGGAGTGAAATTACTTTCTTCTTCATAACTGCTTCACTTTCTTAGTGACTTTCTAGAAATTCTTTGATGTTTCTTTTGGGTTCAATTTAGTGAGGAATAAATGTTCCTGCTCGGACCAATCCCATTGAAATGAAGAGATGGCTATTTTCTTATGATTTGTAGATGACATTCTTAATCTCGAGTGGTCCCATTGGAATCCTATGGTTATTCGCTGAGGACCTGAATGATTCAGATTCTCCCTTTAAATTGAATATGATGGCTAGCCAACAAGAAGTTCACTTTCTGGATGTGACAGTTTGTTTAAGGGATGGACCAATTTCCATATCCCTGTATACTAAAGCAGAGCCGTAACTAGGGTGGTGCGGGCGGTGCCTTCGCCCCGGGCGCAGCAGCCGCCCGCTACCTTCCCCTCCCCGCCGGCATGGTAAAAAAAGAAAAAAATTGCGGCAGTGTCAATAAAGAAAAGAAAAAAAAAGAAAAAAAGGTCACCTGATCCTGCGGCGGCTCCCTTTCTGTGGTACTTTAAAATCTGTAATCCCCATTGCTGACTGATGTCCCTTACCCAGTGGCATGACTTGGCAGACACATACACTATAAACAGTCACTCGTCTGCCTTAACAGCCATCATCTGACACAGTACGTTGTCAGAAGAAATAATAATAAAATATTGGTGTGGCATCAGAACAGCTGATTTAATTCCTCCTCACAACAGGACTTGTATGTTATCTGTGCTGAGTGCTGCATACCTCAGATTGCTCTGGCACAGCTCTTATCTATCAGAGAGTAGCTGAGAGCAAGGGGGAGCTCGGGAGCAAGTAAAGGTAGGGACCTTTCACCTTAGAGCTTACTTCCCATGTCCAGATGCTGGTATCTTTCTGCTAGTCTCTTTTTAATGCATTATATCACTTGACACATTATAGTTTTGAAGTGGAGCGAAGACTAAAAAATAATATTGATTTGTTAGAATAATTGCCAATTGTATTGTCTTGCATTCTTTGTATCTCAGAATAGCAGTTTAAACTGCCAGTAAAATGTATTATGTTTGCCTTATTGCCTTACTTTTGTTCATATTTTAGATTGTCTTTTACAAATAGTCCAGGCTAACATTTCCATTATCTTATACATTTCTGCACAATCAGTGTTTTCACATGTATGAATACATGCCTCTAACTTGGGGGTTAATTCCTCTATCACACACATTAGCAAATTTCCAGTACAAAGGAGAAAGCACAGTCTTTAGAACTTTTAAAACACATCAGCAAATTTCCAACACCAAGGTGAGAATAGCAATAACAAATACTGACAAACAAATATACACATGTAAGGTTGAACGCAAGAGTTGTCAAACCTTGTATACAACTTCTCCAGACCTCTATATATGTGTCCAAATATTCTATAACCCATAGCAACCAGTGTTTTCCTTTCAATTTGTGAACTTTCCTAGACAGTTATATAATCTGATTTATATGGATTACAGCACATATGCTCAATTTTCTTAAATAATGCCTGATTGCAAATACATACGAGACTGTCATAACCACTGCCTGTAGTTGGAGCAAGAGATACGGCAGAAAAACAAGTAATTTTGAGATGCACAGAGCTTGATTTGGACGTGGATGGGTGCACTTGCGTTTTACACCCCTTCCCCACCACTTCTACAGGCTTTTACTTACCCGCAGTGGAACGTATCTTCCACTGACAGGAAGTTCGGCATTAACGCCGAACTTCCTGTTAGTGGAACGCACATGAGTTCCACTGCGGGTAAGTGAATGAAAGATCTCTCTCTCTCTCTCTCTCTTTTTATCTCTCTCTTTTTTTTTTTTTTCTTTAAGGTACCTTAAATGCCACATGCTGCAACCCCTAAAAGAAACTGTCTATTAAGTCACTCAGGCAACAACAGTTACAAAGTACTTTTGTTGTACTACATAAATGCCAGGCATTACAAAGAGTGAACACATAAAAAAAAAAAGTGGAAGCGTTACCCATAGCAACAAGATTATAGCTATTTTCTAACACGTACTAAATAAACGATAGTTATAATCTGAGGGGAGGTGTTTTTATCTCTCTCGTAAATTTATGACACTTAATGGAACAAACACCTTTTTTAGGAATATTTATTAAATGCTAGTTATTTAAATTAGATTTTATTGTTCTCTATTGCCCAAAGCACCTTTTTATATATCGCAGTGTTTTGAGGGGCAAGGAAGCTGCATCGCAGTATTTTCGGGGGCAAAGGAAGGCTAGAGCCATTACTATGCCATAATATTAACTGGGGGCATTACTGTTCCATAATATGATATCATATAGGATATATGTTTGCATACTTTAAATGGACATTAGGGCAGACAAACAGTTGTTAATTTATTTGAATCCCACCACTGTATGTGTGTGTATATATATATATATATATATATATACCCTGAATCCTCTTGAAAAAGTCGAGTGACGAAACGCGTTGAGAGTGATAAGGCGTCTTCTGATTCTTTCCTTTGGATTACCAAATCTACCTTGGCCAGGTGGTTTTGAGAGATCCGTGACTACCATCTGGAAAGACTGCAGATAAGCCTATATGTGTTATATATTATGTACGGGCGCATTTTATATATATAAAATAATTTTATCTTTGTAATAAATTTTTAATGGATTAATTCTGCTATGAGTTTATGTTGGTACCCACATTTGAGGAATTGTTGGTAGCCTTATTTGGCATACTACACCATAATAGTTTTGTTCTGAGTCCATAGCGATCTGAATATTTGGAGCCATAAGGACTGGACATCAAGGATCTTTACTATATAGGATGTCGGGAATCTAATTACAGATAAGCTGTTTATTATTTGTTTTTTGGTACGAGGCCAATTCACTTGTTTGTCGCACTGAGAAGACTAATTGTTGGTCATTTAATACACTATGCGTGGCGCTTCTCTCTCCTTTTTTCTTTTATATATATATATATATATATATATATATATATATATATATACACACACACACACACATCATGCATTTGAAAATATGTGTAACAGAATTATTTCAGTAAAGTGCTAGCCACACCCCCCACTTTAAGTTGGCCAAACCCACGTGGCAAATGCCACTCCCACTTAGATGGGGGGCGCCGGTGCCCTGTCTCGCCCAGGGCACTAAAATGTCTAGTTACGGCACTGTACTAAAGATACTGATGTGAATAGTACCATTATGGAAACTAGCTTTCACCCTAATAAGCTTAAACAAGGTCTTCCACACTCTCAGTTTTTGCATATTTTATGTATAACTTCTGATCCTAGTCAAGCTTGGGAGGATATAAAAAAAATGGTTTTGAAATTCATCTCACAAGGCTATAGTCATAACCTCATACAAAAATCCATTAGGTTTTGTCATCTCTATACACCATTCCAAAACTGAGCAAGTTCACAACAAAACTAAGGAGAATATTTTTCCTATTATTATACAACATATAATAAAAGAATCTGATACCATCATCAAAATTGTGAAGAATTTATGGTCATTGATAAATTCAGATCCTTTGTTGCCTACACTTATCCAATGACAGCCTTTATTGAGCTTCAAAAGGGGTATGAACTTGAAGAGTCGCTTAGTACATCCTCTCTGTGATACACCTGATGGCACATTTCCTCTCAAAATGCCCCTTTTCTGTAAAAACAAGTAGGCTTTCAATGTATAAAATGTACCACTTGCCTACTTATGATTGGTGGCTCTATGTTTTGTCATTCCCAAACTAGAAGAAATTTAACTATCAAATAATATTTATCATACCTCAGTACTTTTGTGATCTCTATGATCATTTGTCTATGTAAGAAACTATATCGGCGAGACTGAACTCACCGAGAGCCTTACATCGTTACGCCTTCAAAAAAAGCTATTAAACATGGATTGAGTGATCAACCTGCTGCCGACCAAAACTGCGACATACAGCTGACTCACTAAGATATATGATTATAGTTCATGTTTGCATTCCATGCAGAGGAGGAGATAGTGGTAATCTACTTCTACGCCTAGAGACCAAATGGAAACTATTAGCCCAAGTGGATTTAATGAGAAATTGTCCATTTCTTGTTTCTTATAATCAGTCAGCTTGTATGTTTATAATCATTAGAGCAGTTTTGTTTCATGCTTTCTATACCTTAATATACCTTATATTAGTTATTCCTAAAAAAAATATCGATTTCCTTTTTCATTTTATTTGCTTTATCATATACATGGCTCTTACAGTCAATTTGTGGTGTTGTAGCAGGGATTCACACTTAATAGATGCAATTGTGCACACTAATTTCAGTCTATGGGCTAGATTTACTAAGCTGCAGGTTTGAAAAAGTGGGGATGTTGCCTATAGCAACCAATCAGATTCTAGTTGTCATTTTATAGAAGGTACTAAATAAATGAAAGCTAAAATCTGATTGGTTGCTATAGGCAACATCCCCACTTTTTCAAACCCGCAGCTTAGTAAATCTAGCCCTATGTATCTCTTTAATCCTTCCCTGTTTAGTGCTTGGTATGTTATTTTTCCTTCTTGTACTGTTTATTGTTCTAAATATGTTACTTATTGCACTCCCTCTGTTTTCAGTTTCTATTTCTTTATTTTCACCTGCATTGTTTAAATATGTTTAATGTATTTTCCATCTTTTGATATAAAATATAAAGTGGTGAATAAGCTATTTATCGTTTACAACATTTAAATTACATTGAGTTTGGTATCATTCTGTTCGCAATTGCATGAGAATGTTTCCGGTGTTATTTATGTAGCGCTCACACCTTGTGAACGCTAATTATAAATAATATCACTTTCCATACACCAAATAGCCAGTTCAAAGGGATCATAAAGGAACCAGTTTGTACAGGTCTAGAGGCGGGAATCTGGAGGACACCTGGAAATCTCAAGGAGCAATGACCAGTGGAATCATCCAACGACACGTTGAGTTCTTGGGAGGTCAAGACACTTCAACCTATGAATGTGGACCTTAATGCTGTAACTGTGTATCTTTGTGATGTCACTGCATTTTACAACTGTACAGTGTATAAATTGTTCACCTCTGGCTTTAGAAACCAGAGTGTTCTGATAGAAACTTGTGTTAGTGCTAAGAAGCTCATGCGTTATGCATACCAAACTTTGTCTTGCAATACTTTGGAATAAAACATTTTGTGCTTTGCAACCAAAGCAATTGCATCCGAGAATCTTTATTGCAAATAATACATACGGACGAAACAATCCTCACTCCAGTCACTTGGTGTCATATGTATCATTCTTCATGACACATATAAGCAGTCTTCTCTCTTTATTCTTCCTGCCATAAGGAACGGTTAACCACTCATTTTGTCTTAAAGTTCTTTTAGTTACAGCTATACACCACTGTGCACCAATGTATGTATACGTTTACTATGGCTATCTGTATCTCTTATATAGTTGTAGCCAAAATGTTGGCCCCATTGCAGTTTTTCTATTAATGCACCAATTCTTCCTGAAAATTGTGGAAATGAAAAAATATGTTATCCACATATAGGTATCCACATATGTATTTATTTGGTTTGCAGTGGAATAAAACACAAAAGGCAGAAACATTTTAATCCACAGAGAACTCCTTAATTGGGCCGTACAAATTTATTAGCAGTAGCCTTGCTGTTTTTTTAATATTACCTGTTGATACTTTTTCTGCATTTTTGTACTGTGGCTATTTTGTGTTTGTATATATAATTGCAGTTTTGTGTGTTTATCTTTTTTTAAAAAATTACTTTCTTAATCACTTTCTCATGCTCTGTAGCTTTAAAGTGTCTCTATAATTCCTCCCACTTTAGTGCTTTGTATCTTATCTCTCCTTCTTGTACTATGTTTATTGTTTCAAAATATGTTACTTATTGCACTCCCTCTATTTTTCAGTTTCTATTACTTTATTTTCGACTGTCAGCAGAACTTGATTTCTATTATTTCTCCTTTAACTTTTGTATTTCTCACTCTTGCTTTGTTCCTTTCTATTTTGACTGACTAACTAAAGTATAGATAACTAAATATCTAGCTACCTTAATATGATTTTCTCTCATTGAAAGTGGTGGATCTATGCCCCCGTAGTGGCTATAGCCCAATGGGTCATGAAAATTCCGAATAACCCTCCTTTTTTCTATTAATTCGCCATTTTTTCCTAAAAATTGTGGAAATAAAAACTTTTTTAGTATCCACATATGTATTTCTTTGGTTTGCAGTGGTATAAAGCATAAAATGCAGAAACATTTACTAAGTCACGTTTTATTCCACATGGAACTCCTTAAATTTACCATACAAATTTATTAGCAGTAGAAGTAGATAAAAATAATTAGATTTCAAGCATGTGATTCTCCTTCACTTTGGAACTGAACTCACCTGAGGTGAGTAGCAGGGGCCCACAATATAAAAATAATATAACGATGTAAAAATAATTAAACAAGCTTGAACAGAGAAAAGAACACATTCTCCTGTTTTGTGTCATTCTGTGTACTGCAAAAAGCATGGAGGAAAGAGAGCCAGAGAAATGTCTGAGGGGGTCAGACAGAAAAGTGTAGTAGCCATTTCAATTATACAATAAATCTCCAAAGACTTTGATATTCCTGTTTTCAGCATATGTAATATTATTAGGAAGTTTAAAGCTCATGGCACCATAAACTACCTCTTTGGATGTGGCCGGAAGAGAAAACATGATAGAAGATTGCCGCACAGCATTGTTCGAATGGTGAAGAAAGCACCTTGTTCAGCTGTCAAACAGATTCAAGCTGATCATTAACTTACACCATCTGTCATATCTTAATGAAAGAGACATATATGGTCAGAGACCCCAGAGGGCCCCACTACTGAGAGAGAGAGAGAGACATAAGAAAGCCCAATTGGTGTTTGCTAAAACATACCAGGACAAGCCAAATTCCTTCTGGGAGAATGTCCTGTGAACAGTTGAGACCAAATTAGAGCTTGTTGTTAAAGAATCCCTGTTTCCAAAAAGCAAAAAGAAGCTTTCAAAGGAAAGAACACTTTTCCTACAGTCAAATATGGAGGAGGTTATGTGAAGATTTGGGTTGCTGTGTCTCATCTAGCACTGGGTTCCTTGAAGATGTGCATGGCATGATGAAATGTGGAAAGTACCAGAGAATTTTGGAGCGCAAATTTTGAACCTAGATCCAGAAACCTGGGTCTCAGTTGAAGCTCAAGGGTCTTACAGCAGGGCCATGATTCCAAACACACTTCAAAAAGCACCCAGAATGGTTCATGTCAAGATGCTGGACTGTTCCGAAGTGGCCAACAGTGAGTCCAGCTCTAAATTCAATAGAACCTATAGGGAGATCTGAAAACAGCAGTTAGGAGACGGCACTCTTCACATCTGAGAGAACTGTTTGCACAAGAACAGTGGACCAAACTGTCAGTGGGAGGTGCAGTAGCTCATCCATGGCTATAATAAATGGTTGATTTATACAAACAATATGTGATACAGCACTTAATCTCAGTTCTATAACTATAATTACAATTGTGGCAACTAACTAGATTATAATATAAAACTTGATCATTGCAAATCATATATGTAAAAATGTACACACCTATATATTGTAATGAAGCAAACCCAGGGGCAGACTGGATAGGGGGGCATTTGCCCCCTGGGCCAGTCTCATAGTGGGCTACCTTAAGCTGGGTCGCTGGGCCACCTGCATTTTTTCCTTTAAAATGTTCCTAATAGGCAGGTATCCTGTCTTGCCCCCGGGCTAACATTTGCCAGCCCACCCCTGATAAACCTAATATGGTTTCATAGCGATCACTCCTTATTCTCAATCCTTATTATTATCTGTCAAATGTATTGTCCAAATAAGGATTGAATTTCACGGCATGGATAGTCTTTGTAAGTAACATTGTTAGTATCCTCTCTCCAATTTACATTACGATGTAGAAGAAGGGAGTATAAATAAAAAAATGGATATAAAGTTGTAAAACATTCATCTGACCATACACTAAAAAGTTTGATATCAATTATTTACACTGAAGTAGTATTAGTTGCGCTTGGTTATCTTGTAGTCTGTATTCTGATTCTGATCACTGCTACTTCCTATGTTGTGTTTGTCCAGGTGAACTTGCAATCAGACTCTGTTACTGGTTGTATCCATTCTATCCGTCTCATACATTCTTGTCATCGACAATGTACACGGAGAGAAGCAACTTTGATAAGTGATAAACGTTTAATTAATTTAAAAAATAATAAGTGTTTACATATCTTTTGCGGACAAAGTGCCGAATAAGCACATCTTGACAAATAATACCGATGGCTACAAAATCTTGACAATATAGTGTACCTCAACATGTTTCGCCCACTTTTTCCACGGGTGGGGGTGGGGGTCGGTGCGATGGCAATCAAAAGCATTGTTGGTCAGTGGACAGCAAAATGCAGCCAATCGCAAGGCTGCCTGCTGCTGTATGGAGTCCCAGAGTACTATGCAGTAGACAGGAAGTCTCACATCACTTCCTGTCTGCCTGATCTGAGGAGCGATGCTTGCCAGCTCAACTAAAGGCAAGTGAGCAGGGGGGGGGGGCTGCCTATTCTAAACTATGGGGCTGCCTATTAAAAACTACGGAAGGGTTGCCTATTCTGAACTACGGGGGGGGGGGGGCCTATGCTAAACTATGGGAGGTTGCATATACTAAACTATAGGGGGGCTGCCTATTCTAAACTATGGGGGAGCTGACTATCCTAAACTATAGGGGGAGCTGCCTATATTAAACTACAGGAGGGCTGCCTATAGTAAACTATAGGGGGCTGCCTATATTAAACTATAGGGGGGCTGCCTATATTAAACTATAGGGGGGCTGCCTATATTAAACTATAGGGGGGCTGCTTATATTAAACTATTGGGGGGCTGCCTATATTAAACTATAGGGGGGCTGCCTGTATTAAACTATAGAAAGGGGGTTGTTATACTAAAATATAGGGAATGAGAGGGGTGCTGTCATACAAAACTATAGGGAGGGAGAGGAGGGCTGCCATGCAAAACTATAGGCCCTTCCTGTGTAAAAATTAGCTAAGGCACCAATTTATCTGACAGTAAACATTTTTTAGAGCCAACAAAGTTCAAACCAATGCTACAAAAGAGGACAGACTACAATAAACATATATAATATAGTCGTTTAAGGCAATACAGCAAATCATTTAACATGAAGAACAGATTGTGAGACATATCCTTAGAAACCCAGAAGATATTTCCTCCTGTGAAACTCGTGAGTATCTCTATACAACTGACATGGAACCAATACCAGTCTCACATGAGAAAATCAGGGTATTTTCTCCTGCATATTTTGCATAACGTGTAGCCTTTTGAAGATATATATATATATATATATATATATATATATATATATATATATATATATATATATATATATATAAATATATCCTCCTCATGAGACTGGTAAAAACTGTATGAATACCTGAGAGATTGACCGGACGTGCATATCACATGCTGTGAGCAACTTCCTGTGGAAGGTTGGCTCCACCCCAAAGACATTTATTATCTTATGTTACAGGAGGAAAAGATGGTCTTTTTTGTTGGTTGCTCTCACCCTGGTAAGACATAGCTCTCAGCTGAACATGAGGGAAACTGTAAGTGCAATGGAATGGAGGTCTGTGTGTGTGAAAGGTCGCCTGGTAGGGCATTTATATTAGAGGTATGGTTAGTATGAGGAATAGATTATAGTGTGTTTAGAGTCTCTTGTTTTTGAGTGCAGATTGAACGGAATATTTCAAGAACTGTGTAATGGAAGTTAGCGTATGAAGTGTTTGGTTACATGGTAAAACCTGTTACACTGGTTTGTGTAAAGTTTGTAAAAGTTAGATTGATTAAGACAATATGATGTTGGAGATTTGACAATGGAGATTGAAGATTAATATGTGAATGTGTGTAGACTGTGTTGCATAAATAGGAATTGCATATGTTTGAGATAACATTATAATTGAGCAGTATGGCTGGATGTGGGGTTGTTAACTCCTGCACTGTACAATTGTGAGATTATATAATATATTCGATTTAGGACACACAGTGAAATTATGGCGTCTGAATGGAATATATATATATACATAGTTTGTATCGCTTGTCTTTTGTTTAAACTGTAAGTGCTGGAGTTCGTATTGTGCAATGACTGAAAGTAGTTTGTAATGTGAATTTTGAATAATGCCGTCTATTGCTGGAGAAATTGTGTTAGCTAATAGGGCATCAATGTAATCGATTTCAAGATGGCTGCCATTGTAAGTTAATGTAATTACATGCATTCAATATGGCTGCCATTGCAAGTTAATGTACTTCCATACTTCTAAGATGGCTGCCATTGTACGTTAATGTAATTCCATGCTTTCAAGATCGCTGCAATTGCAAATTAATGTAATTCTGTGCTTTCAAGATGGCTGCCATTGTAAGTTTATGTGATTATCATGATTAGACAAAATAGATCCTGTGTGAGGTAAATAATGTTTTTGCTGTGATGCTAGAAGTGTCCATGTGAGAAGTTTATATGTGAGATAAATGTAGTTTATAGTGTGAGAATATGATTTTGGTCATATTGTTGTGGAATGTATGTAGAAATTTGAAATGTGTGCTTTGAATACTTAAAATGGAGTCTCTCTCTCCCCACTCCCTCAGAGCTTCTCCCTCCTCCTGCTCCCCACACGCACATACCCTTCACTATAGGCACTGATTTATACTACGCCCTCCCACCATGAGGTCACACTCCTTTAACAATAGGTGAAACTGATACAGACACACCTTTACACCACACAATAACTGGAAAACACACACATGCAATGACTTGTATATTTTTAAAATAGACAATGAATGTAATGTATGAGCAGCTATACTATACCACCCAAGTTAACAGAGAAAACGAAACCTGTTGATTTTGTATAAATATACTCTATATACTGTTTTATTATGGCCAAGAATGAAACAAATATTATTTTTCACAACGACTGCTGCCTCAGTTTTTATGATGGCATTTTGCATATACTCCAGAATGTCATGAAGAGTGATCAGATTAATTGCAAAGTCCCTCTTTGCCATGACAACAAACTTTATACCAGAAACAACATTTCTACTGCATTTTAGCCCTGCCACAAAAGGACCAGCTGACATCAGGTCAGTGATTCTCTCGTTAAAACAGATGAGAGTGTACAGGGCTGGAGATCACTATGTCATGCTGATTGAGTTAGAATAACAGACTGGAAGTTTTAAAAGGAGACAGGTGCTTGAAATCATTGTTGTTCCTCTGTTAACCATGGTTATCTGCAAGCAAACACGTGCAGTCATCATTGCTTTGCACAAAAATGACTTCGCAGGCAAGGTTATTGCTGCTAGTAAGATTGCACCTAAATCAACCATTTATCAGATCACCAAGATCTTCAAGGAGAGAGGTTCAATAGTTGTGAAGAAGGCTTCTGGGCGCCCAAGAATGTCCAGCAAGCGCCAGGACCATCTCCTAAAGTTAATTTAGCTGCGAGATCGGTGCACGACCAGTGCAGACCTTGCTGAGGAATGGCAGCAGGCAGGTGTGAGTGCATCTGCACACACAGTGAGGCAAAGACTTTTGTAGGATCGCCTGATCTCAAGAAGGCCATCAAAGGAGCCACTTCTCTCCAGGAAAAACATCAGGGACAGACTCATATTCTGCAAAAGGTACAAGGATTGGTCTGCTGAGGACTGGGGTAAAGTCATTTTCTCTGATGAATCCCCTTTCAGATTGTTTGGGGCATCTGGAAAAACACTTGTCCGGAGCAGGAAATGTGAGCGCTACCATAAGTCCTGTGTCATGCAAACAGTAAAGCATCCTGAGACCATTCATGTGTGGGGTTGCTTCTCAGCCAAATGAGTGGGCTCACTCACAATTTTGCCTAAGAACACAGCTATGAATAAAAAATGGTACCAAAACATCCTCCAAGAGCAACTTCTCCCAACCATCCAAGAACAGTTTGTTGACGAACACTGCCTTTTCCAGCATGATGGAGCACCTTGCCATTAGGCAAAGTGATAGCTAAGTGGCTTGGGGAAAAAAACATCGAAATTTTGGGTCTATGGCCTGTAAACTCCCCATACCTTAATCCCATTGAGAATTTGTGGTCAATCCTCAGAGGCGGGTGGACAAACAAAAACCCACAAGTTCTGACAAACTCCAAGCATTGCTGAGGAAAGAATGGGTGGCCCTCAGTCAGTATGTAGCCCAGAAGTTGATTGATAGCATGACAGGGCGAATTGCAGAGGCCTTCAAAAAGAAGGGTCAACACTGCAAATACTGACTATGTGCATAAACTTAATGTAATTGTTCAAAATAACAGCCTTTGATGAAATGCTTGTAATTTTACTTTAACATACCAGAGCAACATCTGACAGAAAGGTATAAACACATTGAAGCAGCAAACGTTGTGAAAACCAATACTTGTTTCATTCTCCAAACTTTTGGCCATGACTGTAGAGTTATGACAACCTTGTTAGCAGAAGCGCCTTGACAAGGCTGGTGGCTTATCATATATTTGCAAATGTGTACAACTGAGACTTCTGCACTGTATGTACAAATAGAATAGCAGCTCTTTTACTTCACACTTCACTTTTAGTTCACAGCAGTTTGCTGGGGAATTTTCCTCAGCATATTAACATTATTCACCAGCCACTATTCACTCACCAAGGTGTTGCTGCACAATTTTACCACTGGCTTAGTTGATCTTAATGTCATCAAACAGAGACAGTGGTGAATTTTTATCCTTCAGCTCCAGTGGCCCCTGCTCTTTTCCTCTAAGCAAACATGGGGTTCATGGACTGCTCTGGAGAGTTCCATCCCTAGGGATGCACAAACTTAAATCCAGGTCTGTACTCTGCACTTTAGCAGTAGGAAAGCTTGCAATTAAGATTGGGTCAAATAATAATAATAATAACAGTAATAATTATAATTATGCGGGGCAGTGGTAAAACCACAGCCACTGTGGATGGTGCAGCTACTAAAGGGCTCGGAGGTGAAGGGGGCCCAGCTGTGCTCTCAGAAGAAGGACCTCTTCTAACCACATGCCCTGCACATGCACAGCAGTAAAACCCCTAACGGTGGCTGGAGCAGCTTTGCCGGGCAATCCCCATACGTTTTTACTATGGGGCCTGGAGCCGTGTGCTGCCCTTGTAGAGGGGTGTAAAGTTTAGTATTTAATGAGAGAGAAGCCAGGTGGATAGTTTTTCCTTGTTAAATATTGGCATGAATGTTTATGTATGCATACACATGCAAAAAAAACAGATTTTGGTGTGGGGAATAAGATTATTTTAAAGAGATAAAGGGGTACAGAAGGCAAATAGAGATGTTCCCTGATACTGTGAGCCAGAACCAACTCCTTATTACTTTCATCTGGTCTGCTTTTTCTTTATTGGCTTTTAAGCTCTATATAACCTTCAAAGTTTGAATCTCATATAGTTATATGAGACTATCACAATATACAATTTCATATAACTTCAGTACATTACACACATTCCTGGTATAACAATGTGTTTGTATTTCACTGTAAAATAACTCACTTCTTTCTTGTAAAAAGTTTTATGAGACTGCAATTCATCTTACAATCATTTCTTATAGAGCCAATAAAATGCTAACAACAAAACTGGGATATTGCATTTAATTCACTGCTACTGTTAAAATGATAGCAATATTACACAGAATTGTAGGTTACACGCTAGTATATCACTTTTGGGATAAAAAAAAGAATCCTCAAATTGTACTAATGAAAATATATATATTTATGTCTCTTTATAAAATGCAGACATGTGTCTAAAGCATAGTTTATTTAGGTGTGCTTGGAATAAGAGCAGTTGATAGATAAGAATATAATTCTTCACCTATGTATGTAAACGGTCATTAGACAATGGACTTGTACTGTATACCGGCTACAAAAATCTAGCTTTATTAGCCCTAGAAATTACAGTGGAATACCACCAATACAAAACTATGTTTGTATACAAATACACGGACAATACTGTGAGCACTACTGCTAGAAGCACGCAGCTCCTCCTTCAATAGAAGAGCAGTGTGAAGCCGGACATTCCTTCCAACCAGGACCCAGAAAAAAATTAAATAATATATATTACCTGATCGTGGCAGCTGCGACTTCCTCCCCTCCTTGCTGTTCTGTTCACACGTCATCACACCGTTTTCAGTGAGGGGCGCAAAGAGATGAGCCACGACTCACAAGCAAAAAAGAAGACAGAAGACAAGAAAACAGAAGACAAGAAAACAGAAGGAAGAAGGCAACAGAAAGGTAAGTGAAGGAGAGCAAAAGCAGCATGGAAGGCACAGTGTGATCATAATAGGGCATAGTGTGATGCTGAAAGGGTCACAGTGTGGTGCTGAAGGAGGCAGAGTGTGGTGCTGAAGGGGACACAGGGTGTTGCTGAAGGGGGCACAGTGTAATGATGAAGTGTGCACAGTGTGATGAAAAATGGGGCACAGTGTGATGAAGGGAAGGGGCCAAAGTGTGAGAAAAGGGGCAAAAGTGTGATGGAGGGTTCAGTGTAATGAAGGAGGGCACAGTGTGATGAAGGGGAGCACAGTGTGATGACTGGGCAAAAGTGTGGTGAAGGAAAGCACAGTGTGATGAAGGTAGGGGCATTTTTCCCTTCTATACCTCTTACCAAATGAATTTGCCAAAAAATGTAATAGTTTATTACAAACAATACATATTCTTAATTTATATTACTCATATAGCAATAAAAGTTTGCTGTTTAATGTATTTATTTCTATTACTCTCTTTGTTAAAATATATTATATGATTTTCATTAAAAATAGAAAAGCATTACTGAATGAATAAATAATTTATAAAAGACTAGGGTGCAAATTTAGTTTTTGCAGGGGGGAGCCAGACATGCTAGCACCGTCCCTGCTTCCAACTGTCCTTGCAGTCAGGTCAAATCCTGCTAAGCACGACGGTCAACCAAATTCAGAACTGCCCCACTAGGTACATGAAATTTAGAAGCACCAACCAGTCCTGGCATTAGATCAATAACACCCACGGTTAATAATTAATCCCTCCCTGCAACTATATCCAATATCAAATTAATAGTATTCACATTTGATAAAAAAGACCTATTTTCCTCCAGCCTGCTCCAAGATTAAATTAATATTATTCACATTTAATAAATAGACCTATTTCCCTCCAGCCAACCCTGACATTAAATTAATAATATTCCCATATAATAAACAAACCTTTTTCCCTCCCCTAAAACAGCCTCGGCAATAAATTAATAGCATTTACATTTAATAAATAGACCTATTTTCCACAACCATCACTGACATTACATAATTCATGTTCAAATTTGATGGCCCTGCTTCTCCCCAAACTCAGCCACACATTCAAATAATAGCCTCCAAACCAACTCGCATTAAATTAAAGGTCCCATCAACCCACCTTAAATTAATAGACCCCACTATTAAATTAATAGCCCACCTCCCACATTGAGACCCTCCACTCCCTCAAGTTTCAGTGGAGTGAAGGGGGCGGAAACCAGACTGCAGAGGATCAAGGAGGGAGTGTTCAGAAAGGTAGGAGGAGAGACGGCTGCAGACGGGCCTCTCGAGAATTTTGGAGGCAAAGGGGAGAAGAGATATGGGGCGATAGTTACAGGGAGAAGTGGGGTCAAGATTAGGTTTCTTGAGAATGGGGGATACGAGAGCATGTTTGAAGGAGATGGGGAAGATGCTGGTGGAGAGAAAAAGATTAAAGAGGTGAGCGAGGTGGGAGCAGGTGGTGGGGGAAAGGGAGCGAAGAAGGTGGGAGGGGATGGGATCAAGGGGACAGGTAGAGGGGGGGGGAGGATGAAATGAGAGAGTGGACTTCCTCACCCGTGGTGGGGCGGAAGGAGTGGAGGGGAAGGTGGCTAGGGGGGGAGGACGGAAAAGTGGGGGGGGTGGATGAGAGAGTGGAGGAGGAGATTTCAAGTCGGAGGGCCTCAATTTTAGAGGACAAAAAGGAGGTGAAGTCAGAGGCAGTCAGGGAGGAGGGGGTGGGAGGAGGGGGCGGTGGCGGATCCAGGGGCAATCGCCCCCCCTAGCAGGGACTTGCTGCCGACAGCTGCACACTGTGCAGGTCCGTTCAGCAGTGACAGTGTGTTTAAAACACAATCAGAGCAGCCGGGCAGCACACTGTCACTGCCGAGCGGACCTGCACATAGTGTGCAGTCGCCGGTAGCCTTAGATGTCGGAAAGGGGGCGGGGCCTAAATCGCGCCCCCCTAAAATCGCCCGGGGTAAAGCAGTTGTCTAGATCCGCCCCTGGGAGGGGGTGGGGCCAGGAGAGTGCTGAAGGTGGCGAAGAGACGGCGGGGGTTAGAGGATTGGGAAAGGATGAGGGACTTAAAGAAAGACTGTTTAGCGAGTGAGAGGGCAGAGCTATAGGATGAAAGGATGAATTTAAAGTGGAGGAAGTCAGCCAGGGAGCGGGATTTTCTCCAGTGGCGATCTATCTATCTATCTATCTATCTATCTATCTATCTATCTATCTATCTATCTATCTATCTATCTATCTACTTCCAGAGAGACAGCTGAGAAAGAGAATATAACAGAATATTACAGCTGAAAAGAAGAGAGATCATTGTTCAGAAACTGTTGTATAGCGCAGGTAGCATTAGACCTGGACCCATTATGGAAGTTACAACCTTGGTTTAGTATGTACGATATATATAGGTATACTATCTTTTGATGCTTTTGTGTGCTCTTATATGAGTTTACTGTTTATATAGTAAGGTATACTGAAGAAAACCAGCAGATCTTGGGCTTTGGACGCACAGACAAAGGTATGTTTGCTATACAACTTTACATATAAAGGATATATTACAATCATATAAGTCATGGATTTTTATTATTAATAGTACAAAACTTGCTTATAGATATATTCATCAACAGATGTATGCCCAAATTTATATTACAATTTCTATGAGGATAACCTAGAATTTTCTAAAAGATTTAGAATATATGGAATATTTTTGTCTGGTAGTACTCCATTCTTCCATCTACGTTTCCACTTGCATATTGAATATACTGTATGCTATTATTGCTGTCAGTAGAAAAATGTGAATATTTTAATCCATTTCATTTGTTATGCTAATAAATATTTTTTTTATTATATAATAGTCTGCAATATATAAACTTTGTTTTATAGATAAATCCATAGATATCATTATCTTATATATTGGAGCAGCCAATTTTCTCCCCTCATTCGTCCCTCACTTAAGAGATCTTCTCTCGCAGCAGTTCTTATTTTTCAAATATTTCTGGTATCTCTTAATGGTGAATTATCACCCAATATATTTATTTACTTTCTTTATGTAGTGAGGGTGGAGATGTGTGGGATATTAATTTAATGGTGATTGGTGGGTGGGAGATATTATTTTTTTGGTTGGGGGATGGTGAGGGCAGTCTATTTGATGGTGGGAGCTAGTTAATTTAATAGGGGGGGGTCTTGGTAGTGCCTATCAATTTAAGGTTGGGTGAATTGACTATTTAATGGCTATGTGGTTTGGGGGTAAAAATAGAATGCAAGACAGAAAAGGGGGTCTATTTAAATGTGAATACTATTTTTTTAATGTTGGAGCTGTTTGGGTGCGTTATTTATTAAATGTGACTACTATTAATATAATGTCAGGGCAAGGTGGGAGAAAATAGGTCTCAAAAAGGAAAAAAGGAAAGAAAGTCATTTAAATGAAAAACACTGTCTATAAGATGTAGACCTAAAATATATAACATTTAATAATAAATAATTAATAAATGATTGAAAATGGCCATTCATGATCAGAACAAAATTTAAAGACAGCGAAATTTAAAAGATAGTGAAGTAATATTGGTAATAATAAAGTTATAGAAATAAATGATTAAAATTAGTTCTGTGGTAATGAGTTTTTAACAATCACATTTAGTCTGTTATTATTTCTCCTCAATTGCAATTTAGGGAGGTTATAAAGTCACATTAATTGTTTTTATCCATTATTTCTTATGGTTCTTATTCACCAAAAATCCTTATGGCTCAGTTTTTTATCCAGATATATTATTCCTTCATGTATTGTTTGCTTATCTCATAAATCTCACTGGATACCAAGTCATGCACTTCAGACACAGTATCATTAATTTAGACTTGCCAGCTGAAGTTCAATCAATTAAGATCAATTAAGCTTACTGGGGCCAGGGAACCTGTCAAGCTGCCAAGTCTCTATATGAGGTATATATCTTTAAGTGCATTGCTATCTCACATATTGTTTGAACCTCTCACACACCACAGACATGCCGACAGGCGTTTCGCTTAATGCTTTCTCAAGGCAGCTTGTGACATTATTATCCAAGAGTGGCTTCCTCCACTCATGGTTCTCCTACGCTCACCTACAATTGTGGAGCCTTTGGACAGTGCATGTGAGTTTTCATAGGGACCTACTTACATTACAAGAATGGGGGCAGTGATCTTTCCAGCTGTCTGCACACTGACATAAGCATTTACAGTTTAAAGGATAATGCCACCAAAAACAAAGAAAATGGTTTGTTTTATTTTGTTCACTAGGATAACATAAAATATGAAGGTGGCCCTGTTTTAACTGGCAAAATGGGTATTATTGATTCCTCTACCTTTGAATTTTCTATTGACATGAATAGGAAGTTCATGGAGGAAGGGCTTTGACAACACCGCTATCTATGTGTCTGAGTGTGACACTGGACAGTTGGTGACTTCTAATGGAGCCTCCCGATCTAAGGCTGGGTATACACTACATCTAGTTCCCAAACTGTGCGCCGCGGCTCCCAGGGGTGCCGCGGCGCTGTCACTGGGGTGCCGCGGGCCAGCCATAAAAAAAAAGAAAGAGCACATAAATTTACCAATCCGCCGGGCGCCGGGACCCAGCAGCCTCCTCTCTCCCGCAGCTGTCACTGAATATCGACGTCAGTGACAGCTGCGGGAGAGAGGAGGCTGCTGGGTCCCGGCGCCCGGCGGATTGGTAAGTTTATGTGCTCTTTCTTGTTTTTATGGCTGGGAGAAGCGGAGGACGACAGCGGGCAGCGGAGGAGGACAGCGGGAAGTGGAGGAGGACAGCGGGCAGCGGAGGAGAACAGCGGGCAGCGGAGGAGGACAGCGGGCAGCAGAGGAGGACAGCGGGCAGCAGAGGAGGACAGAGGGCAGCAGAGGAGGACAGCGGGCAGCAGAGGAGGACAGCGGGCAGCAGAGGGGGACAGAGGGCAGCAGAGGAGGACACTGGGCAGCAGAGGGGGACAGAGGGCAGCAGAGAGAGACAGAGGGCAGCAGAGGGGGACAGAGGGCAGCAGAGGGGGGCAGCGTGCAGCAGAGGGGGGCAGCGTGCAGCAGAGTGACAGAGGGCTGCAGAAGGGGGCAGCGTGACAGAGGGCTGCAGAGGGGGCAGAGTGCCTGGATGCAGAGGGGGCAGAGTGCCTGGATGCAGAGGGGACAGGGGGCAGAGGAGGGGGACAGAGGGCAGAGGAGGGGTACAGCATGACAGAGGAGGGGGACAGCATGACAGAGGAGGGGGACAGCGTGACAGAGGAGGGGGACAGCGTGACAGAGGGCAGAGGAGGGGGACAGCATGACAGAGGGCAGTGAGAGGTGACAGGGGGCAGAGTGACTGGATGCAGAGGGGGAAGTGTGACAGTGACAGAGGAGGGGGACAGCGTGACAGAGGAGGGGACAGCGTGACAGAGGAGGGGGACAGCGTGACAGAGGAGGGGGACAGCGTGACAGAGGGCAGTGAGAGGGGACAGCGTGAGAGATGGCAGAGGGGGCAGCATCAGAGGGGGCAGAGTGACTGGATGCAGAGGGGGCAGTGTGTCTGGATGTAGAGGGGGCATTTTTGCATATAACTAAATAAGTATTTCTGTCCTGACCTAAATACTTATTACATTTTTTTGACCCAACTACTTCTAAAACAGGACTGCTCATTAATTATTTTGGAGGGGTGCCTTGAAAAAATTTGGAGACTCTAAGCGTGCCGTGAACTGCAAAAGTTTGGGAACCACTGCACTACAGTGTTTTCAGCCAATTATCGGGCCAATCATAAGATTAATGACTGTTAATCGCAATAGTGTGTACGCTGCAATGATGAACGATTACCGCTTCAATGCACATCGTATCATTTCATTTGATTTTTTAATCGGACTAAAAATCTTGTTCAATGATGGAACAATGTAGTTCCAATCCTGCAGTGTGTACGTACTCATGACTGGCAGTGTCCATAGATCTCTATGGAGTGTGCAGAGTCACAATCTTTTCAGCCGATGGTTATGACAGATGTAGAGCACAGATCTGAAGGTAAATCTTGTACAATGTATTTAGTGTGTACACATGAATCGACGTACTGATCGGAACTTTTTTTTTTTTTTATTATTGTTAAGGATATTGCATCGGGAGAAATTTTGTATAGTGTGTACCCAGCCTAAGTATAACTTTGTATTCTTGAGTGGAAGTCTTCTTTAAATGAAAATAGAAATATATGAAAGCTGATCCTTTGTTTTCATACAATGGATAATTTAACCACTCCATGAGATTATCTCACACCCTTATCATGACCAACTCAGTTTTCATATGTTCTATTTAAAATAATATATTTTTTTATTATTTTGGTAGCATATTGATATAAATGAAAACCATTACACAGAAAAAATATACATAATTAGGGAAAAATATACTTTTGCAAGTTTCTTCTAGTGCAAGCCAATTCATTTGCTTAAAATGTAATAAGCTAACTCTCCTAAGTATAATATAGTATACCTAATATGTGTAGTTTATTTTAAATACATTTGAAAGTCTAGTATGACAGCACAAGCAAACTATATTTGTATTGATTTACTTTTTTTTTTTTAGCTTGGGAAACTGGTTTGTTTGATGGTTCTCCTGTTTGAACAGCACAAAGATTTTTCACTGTAAATTGGGTCTAATAGATCTATTATTGCTAGCAGTTAGAGAATGTGGTACAGGTCTTTCCTACACATCACTGAGACTGCCCTCTGCTGGGGAAAGTCTTTGTAAAGTGAGTGCGGAAGGATTTCTAGAGGGTAGTTTCCAAATGTTTGATTTTGGAACAAAGCAAACGAAACAAAAATAAACTCGCCTCAATAAACCGACAACAGGCACTTGTATGTAGTTAAATTGTTTGACTGTAAATAAGAAGTTTGATTGAGTCACAGAGCGTAAGACATAATATACTAACAACTGGTGCAGAGGCAGTTACTGAGAGGTGTTTTCTACACTGTTTCCATTGTCTGTGAAATTTCCGTGAAACCCCAATAATTATAAATTATTTTAATATTTTGAGTTTAACTTCAATTTTTTAGTTACAAGCTTTCAAGACTTTTGGTGGAGCATAAAATTGTATGAAGAGAAGTGGTACTATGCAGCGTCCATATCTACAGCATGAACATGACATAAAGAGAAGTGCTACAGTGCAGTGTCCATACATTCAGCATAGCAAAACTAATCAAAATTGCATACAATACAAAATATATGCAGTAGTGCTGTATTCAGATATTACAATTAGAACAGTAAACTGTACACAAATGTAATAAAATGATATATAAAAAAGAATGAGGTATAAAGTAAACTGTACATTAATGTGGACACTGCTTTAAAAAAATCTGACAATCTAACCATATTAAGATTACTCTACAAAACTAATATTAATCTTCTCTCATACCCAATTAAAATAAAAGCGATTAAAATTATTGTTATGGTTACTTACCCAGTTCTGCACATTAGATTGCAGGTGATAACAGATCATTTCATTTCTGTATTTGATATGTCAGGCGAACACTAGAGCACTATATGTAAAACTGTCAAAATAAATCACTAGACACGAAAGTGATGGTGACCATTATGTTGAAGCCAATGTTCATGAAAACATATGCAGATGCTCATGGAAATGTTTCCTGTGCTGCAGACAATGTGTTATAGAAAATGAAATATACCTACTAACTAAGAGGTTCCATGATTAGAGAAAGGGGGGTTTCTAGGCAACTGGAAACCCCCTAAGTTTGCCCCTGTTTCCAACTGTCCCTATATAGGTGGTACTGACTGCTTGGACTTTTGATCCAACTGACTGATGAAAGGTATGTCTGCCACAGTGCATGAGCAATAAAGTTATTTTAGGCAAGTGTAAATGTGTTGAGGGTGCCTTGCTCTTCAGAAGTGACATGGTACATAGCATGTACCAAACCCATTTCAGATGTGCACACACAGGGCCATCTCTTCCATTGGGCACAATGGGCAGGTGCCCGGGGGCCCTGCGGGCAAGGGGGCCCGTCGGAGGCAGCGCTGAAAAACAAAATCCTGCAAAAAAAAAAAAAAAAAATACTTACTTGCGGTCAAGTCAGCTGGTGATCCGGCTCCCTCCCTGGTCCCCTCTTCCATGCCGTGCTAGCAGTGAATGTTGGGCGTGATGTCACGCCCGACTCAGCGCGGAAAAAAGAAGAGAAGGGGATCGGACTTAAGGTAAGTTATGGGGGCCCATATATATATATATATATATATATATATATATATATGTAAAAAGGTGATTTTATATATATATATATATATATATATATATATATATATATATATTTACTTTTTTTTACATACATATATATTTTTTTTACACACACACACACACACACACTATATAAATATATATATATTTATATTTAGGGGCCCCGGTGCATTGCATTGCCCGGGGGCCCATAATGTAGTTAAGGTGGCCCTGTGCACACACACTGTACAGATTGTACAGTGTGTGTGCGCACATCACAGGATTTTTTTCCTCAAACCAGGGACCACTTTGAAAACTATATGCTACAATCAGGGTTACAGACTACTAATTACACCAAATATCTACTATATAAAAGCCTAGTGGCGTGTGTCTGTGTGTGGAAAAAAAAACAACAAGCTGCAGCGCCACCTGCTGGGCGAAGTTATACACTGACCTACTAAATTCTTAGTGTGTGTGGGAAAAAAACTCAGAAAGGGCTGAAATTTGGTATACTAAGATGTTTTTATTTTGTTAATTGTTAAAAGTGTTTATAAAGATTTTAAAAAAATATATATATATTTCTTGAAGGAGAAGTGACAGTTGGGAGTGGTTGGTGGTTGCCGGGGGTGACAGTGGGGAGTGGTTGGTGGTTGCCGGGGATGACAGAGTGAAAGGAGTGTGATACTCAGGACCGCTGAGAGAGATCCCTGTGTCTGGATAGACATCTGGATAGATGTGGCAATGAAGATGAAGGATGAGGTGATAGAGAAAAATGATGAGGTTGTGACATGTGGACAAAACCACGTTAAAAAAAGGGGCTTGCGTCGGGAAGTAACGCTTTTCCCCTGAGGAGGCCTGGGCTATGGCCCAAATGCATGACAAGAACCTTTTTAACACCTTAAGTAGCTTGATTTGACTAGAATGCATGAGTATCATGCACGGGTTAACTTGTATTTGTAAATATTTGTAATATTTACAAATACTCATTTAGAGGTACAAGCATATATACCTTTGGTATATGTAGGGAAAGACGCAAACAAGATAAAGAGTTTTTATGTCCATATGTACAATCAGGAGCGTCTTGTGATGAAAACAAGTCAAAAATAATAATACTTACGCCAAGCGTAGCAGTTTGTGCATATCCCTAAAGAAAGCATAGATAGGGTACACAAGTGTTAGGCGTATGTTAGTACTCAATGCATAAGTGGCATTACCCAATTTGTAAACAATCATGTAATAAAACATGTTGTAATGCATTATTATGTTGTGTATATGCAGTCAAATACTCAAGAGAAAATAACTTCCTATTAATAAAATCAAAATTCACATTTACCTAATAAAAAAATGTACAAAATTTAAATTAAAAACAATATCTCCACATCCATTGTTTAGACTGGGTACACATTGCAAAGTTTTTGACAGATATATTTTCTATAATGATTTTACCAACGACTGAAGTTCCAAACAGCATGGTGATTCATGAGTACACACTATACATGTTTTAAATTATTTTTACACAACGTAGCATCCGGTCTGTAATTTTTCTCAGTCGTAACATCGTCTCAAAAGATCGTGACTCCGTACAAACTGTACAGATATATGACCTTACAGCAGCAATATTCTAAACAAATTTATATAAAACCTCAGCGCACACAATACTCACAAATAGATTCTGGAAAAAGAAATACAACATCACCATTCATTAGATTGTACAGCTTTGTGTATAGTGTAACTCCATTCATAACTGCACAATTACTAAGATTTATTGTAATTTCATGGCCACAATAAATGGACAGAAAGCTTGTGATTTGTTGCTTCTCACTATGGCAAGAACATTGCAAGCACAGACCCGGAGGTAAAGAAGAAGAAAGAATGGTACTTGTTGGACCAAGGAGTGGTTCCAGAGGAGAGACTTCTTTTCCCATATGCCCCTGCTACAGGAGATACGGCACAATAATCCAGATGACTTCAGGAATTTCCTGCAGATGAGTGATCCAACATTCCAGGAACTGCTCCAGCTTGTCACTCCACTCATTAAAAAGGAGGACACCCATTTAGGAGACACATATCTGCAGAGCAGAGACTGGTTGCCAACCTAAGAATTTTGGCCACAGGAAGGACACTGGTTGATCTCAAATACAGCACAGCAATTTCAGCGCAAGCCCCAGGTATGATCATACACGAGACTTGAATCTATCGTGCAAGCAGTGGTGGGATTTAGCCGGTTCTCACCGGTTCTCCAGAACCGATACCTAATTTTAGGCTCCGTTCAGCGAACCGGTGACTATAGGCTGTGTCCACCCTCTTCGTTGGTGGGGGGAGGCTCCCTTAAAAAAACCAAAATAAAAAGAAACTGACCAGTCCGCGGCTTCGGCACTCCTCTTCCCTGCTTCGTCCGCACTGAATGTCGGGCTTGACATCATCACACCTGATGTTCATTGAGGAGCGGCGCAGAGAGAAGTCTGCAAGCAAGAAGAGAAGAAAAGAGAAGATAGAAAAGGTAAGTGAAGGAACGGAAGCAATGGGGAGCAAAGGCAGCATGGCAGAGTGTGAAGGGGGAGAAAAGGCAGCATGGCAGAGTGTGAAGGGGAGCAAAAGCAGCAGGGCAGAGTGTGATGGGGGGCAGAAGCAGCATGGCAGAGAGTGAAGGGAGGCAAAAGCAGCATGGCAGAGTGTGAAGAAGAGGGGCATTACTGTGGCATAATATGAACTGGGGGCATTACTGTGGCTTAATTTGAAATGGGGGCTTTACTGTGTGACATAACATGACTCATTACTATTATTATCTTGATATTAGCAGCATAAAATAAGAAATATTTTATATACACACGCACACCTGGGTTTGACTAGATAACTGCCTCTTGATATTGATATCTTTTTGTATACTTAAAACGGTCATTAGGGTAGAGAACCAGTTGTAAATTTATTTGAATCCCACCACTATGTACAAGTTCTGCATGGACAATATATGAAGGTTGCTGAAAGAAATAGTCAGATTTTAAACAAACATAAAATTAAAATAGAAACAGAACATAACGTACTAAAAACAACACAAACAAAATATATACATTTTACAAGCAGAAAGCTATTCCACTGTATGCCAGCATACAATAGAAGGTAGCAGTGAGTGCTGATTTGGGGCTATAGACTGTCCGAGACATGGAACCCATCTCTGCACATCAGAGATTGTTTAAAGATGGGAAAGCCCAAATGAATATTTATGAGAATTGAGGGCAAACATGCGCTTCCACTAAATGGCAGCATGGGAGGTGCAGATTTGGGCCTATAGGCTGTCAGGACATGAAACACATCTCTGCACAGCAGAGATGGACTGAAGATGGGAAAGCTCAAACTAATATTTTAAGTAAAATAGGGCACACATAAAACATACGAAAACTTAAAAACAAAACTTTAGTATAATAAAAATCTCACAGTTGTCACAGCTGTTCATAATGGTAATGTTCGCTATTTTCCAAGTAGTGCAGTGGTGTAGAAGTCCTGTAGGCAGGAGGGGTACTTGTTTGGCTTCCCATGATAAGATATTGCCTGTGGAGTGGTATCAGATGGAATATTTGAGATTGGACCAGCTGAAAATGCCTATGCTCTTGTGAGAGATCCCCCCTCTATGCCTTATAAATCCTATCATTAACTAAATATTCTATCTCCTTTTGCATTTCAATATATAACCTTCTCATTTTTTTGCCAGTGTGGCTCCATTGACATTAATTGTGCTGTAGACTCTATCAATATTCTAGTAAGCGAGTCGCTTTGTTCAAGGTCACGTACCTTTTTTCCCCCTCCTGCTAGTTTGATGCCCTTGTGACTAGCTGGCTTTAGCAGTGTCCTGTGTGGGTCCATCTGTGGTTAGCCATGTGGGTAGGTCTATGCTTTCCTGGCTGTCTTCTGTCAGTTGGGTGACATGCGGCGTTGTCCCTCATTGCTCTGCCACATCACAGAATCAGGCTTCTGATAGAACAGCTGGCTGTGTAATAAAAATAGAATGTAAACTAGTGTCACTCACCGGACCGTGAGTGCCTCTTCCCGGACATTTAGGAACCGTGGTCGTCCACCATCCTGAGGGTCTGCGCATGCGCAGCCCTTTTCTATACTTCAGTGTATACCCCTTTAACTCAATTGGCAGATCAGGCAACCTCCCTATATTAAGCACCTGTGGTCAACACCACGTTGCCTGATCTTGGAGTCTCATTCCTCATGAGTCTCTGAAGGTGTTCCTGTATTCCTCGTGTATTCAGCGCTGCTGATTCCTGTGGTTTCCAAGCCACTTCTATTCCTGTGGTTCCCATACCACTTCTACCATCAACTGTATCATCAGGACTGTTTGCTGATTCCTATCCGCTGCCTCCGTGCACTACAGTCTTCCATACCACTTCTACCATCAACTGTATCATCATGACTGTTGCTGATTCCTATCCGCTGCCTCCGTGCACTACAGTCTTCTAAACCACTTCAACGTTATTTTATATCAATGTGACTGTTTGCTCATTGCTATCCGCTGCCTCCGTGCACTCCAGCTATTACTTCACTCACCTGCTTCTCATCAAGTCTGTTTGCTGATTTCTATCCGCTGCCTCCGTGCACTACAGTCTCCTGCTGGCAACTCGCCTGTGTTCATCATCGTGACTGCCAGCTGACTACTATCCGCTGCCTCCGTGCACTACAGCCTCCTGCTTGCAACTCGCCTGTGTTCATCATCGTGACTGCCAGCTGACTACTATCCGCTGCCTCCGTGCACTACAGTCTCCTGCTTGCAGCTCGCCTGTGTTCAACATCGTGACTGCCAGCTGACTACTATCCGCTGCCTCCGTGCACTACAGTCTCATCTCATCTTTGCTGTGTCTTCCTCGAGACTGCCGCTTTCATTACCATCTGCTACACTTCGTGATCTACAGCTCCTGCCCTGCGTTGCACTCCTGTTTCCCATCGCTGTTGGTTCCTGTGGTTGCTACTGGTTACCTCCGTGTGCCGCTGAGTCCTGCCGCTGTGGTCAGCGCTATCGTCCATCTCCTGCTGATCCACTCTCCACGCCTTCACGTGTTCCACTGGTCTCTACCCTCCTGTCAGCACTGGATTTGTATCTCATCTTCTACCCTCTGCTGGATCATCTCCATTCTCCTGGGTCTCCTATGAGTCCAGTTCCACGTGTTGCTGACTCCTGTGGATTCGTGTCTCTGTTGGTCTACTCACCTGTGCGCTGCACCTGCTAGACCTCTGCCTCACCTGTCCAGGGACTTTCGATCCAGTCGGCCTCTAGCCGCTCAGGTACCGCTACTATCCCATCTGACTGCTACTGCTGAACCACGGTATGCATACTTCTCATTGACTGTGCTGTGTATTGCATATCTTGCTGGACTGTGTTTGGTTCTCTCTGGAGTCTGCTATCCGCTGAGTCTATTGCCATCATTGACTGTGTTATCATTGTGCTGGACTACTTCAAGAGACTTTCTGATTGCAGACCTGCTCAGTCATTTCTATATATATATCTATATTGTGCATATTACTGTGGATCGTGTATTAGGTGCCTCTGTATATCCTGTGTTGCAGCCTTCCCCTGTGCACCTCCTCACATATATATTCAGTGGTACAACTTGCTGATGTCAGACCACTGATCCCTGTTTCCGGTATCACCTGTTCCATCCTCCTCTCACATAGCAGTGGTACAACTTGCTACCGCAGACCACTGACTACCTGGATACCTCCACTTGGATTCCATTCCTTCACTCAGACAGCGGTACAACTTGCTACCCGCAGACCGCTGACTCTCATCACCTCCTTGTTTCTGTTGGACATTCCTCCTCACTATAGCAGTGGTACAACTTGCTATCGCAGACCACTGACTACCTTCACGTGTCCTTGTCCATACAGTTCCTTGTGTATTATTATCTCATTATTACCAGTGTTGCTAGTCATAGACTTTCCTGAGCATCTCATCGGCCATCATTTCATGTTCCGTGATCACCCAGCTACCAGAGTACCCTATTACCATCTACATTGCTCTGGTAAGCCTACCATCTGGTGATCCCTGGGTAAAGACTCCTAGTGCCCGTGACAGTAAGATCAGGCCATGACAGACCCAGATACGGAACCTACAGCCAAAGAGATGCTGCGGCATCTGGTTACTCGTATTGAGCAACAGGAAGTTCGCCAACGGCATTTACTGCGGTGTTACCAGGCCTTAGCCTCCCAAAGACCGTCTGTACAAGATGCCACAACTACTGTTGATGCTCCTGTGCCTTCCTCCGTTTCCCCAGTGCCATCCCAGGTGTTTACAGCTTCCACGCTTCACCTGCCTACTCCGTCAAAATACGATGGAGACCCCAAAACTTGTAGGGGTTTTCTTACTCAATGCTCAGTTCATTTTGAGCTCCAACCTCAAAATTTTTCTACCCATCGTTCCAGAGTGGCCTATCTTATTTCATTGTTTTCTGGACAAGCTCTCGCATGGGCTTCCCCTCTGTGGGAAAGAAACGATCCATTGTTACAGGATAGTGCCGAGTTTATTTCCACGTTCCGAAGTGTATTCGATGAACCAGGTCGTGTCATTTCCGCTGCATCCAGCATTCTCCGTCTTCGCCAAGGATCTCGCACTGTGGCTCAGTACGTCTCCAGTAACCCTTCAGATTGGTGCCCTGCATCATGAAGAAATATCGTTTTTGATCCTTCCTGTTACGACAAGTCCGATTGTCTTAGGCCTTCCATGGCTTCAGTGTCACTCTCCCCAGATTGACTGGCGCACTCCTCGAGTTACATCTTGGGGAACTGAATGTCATCATCGTTGTCTCTCCCAAGTGGTTTCATTCAAAAGACAGCATTCGTCTATTCCACCAGGTCCTCCTCCACAAGATCCTTCATCTACGGATCTGTGTGATAAAGTTCAGTCTGAACGCCTTCCTCCTCATCGGGCGTTCATGACGTCATCGGACGTTGAAGATGGATCTCAGGAGTCATCTTCAAAAAGTCAAGTGCTGGTGGTTCACGGTCACCATCCGTCTTTTCCGGAATTTCCTGCCCTCCTGCCCACCCAAGTTCCTGCGGTGGAAACTGTTTGTCAGACCTTTAAAAATATCTGGTCTCAGGTCAAAACCTGTTTAAAGAAGACATCTATCAAATATAAATCTTTCGCTGATAAGAAGAGGCGGGCTATTCCACCACTAAAAATTGGAGATCGTGTCTGGTTATCCACAAAAAATATTCGTTTGAAGGTTCCATCCATGAAATTCGCCCCTCGTTTTATTGGTCCATATAGGATCATTCAAGTTATCAATCCAGTATGTGTGAAACTCCTTCTTCCTAAGAGTCTTCGGATTTCTAATGCCTTCCATGTATCTTTGCTCAAACCTCTTATTATCAACCGTTTTTCAACTCCTCCCTCAGCTCCGCAGCCAGTTCAAGTTCATCAGGAGGAGGATTTTGAGATTACCGAGGTACTAGATGCAAAAATTTCGCGAGGAGTCCTCCACTTCCTCGTTCATTGGAAGGGCTTTGGTCCTGAGGAGCGCTCTTGGATCAAAGCTGAAGATCTTAATGCTCCTGCCCTTTTGAAGAAGTTTTACTCCAAAAATCCGGACAAGCCCGGTTCCAGGCGTTCTGTGCCCACCTTTAAAAGGGGGGGTACTGTCACTCACCGGACCGTGAGTGCCTCTTCCCGGACATTTAGGAACCGTGGTCGTCCACCATCCTGAGGGTCTGCGCATGCGCAGCCCTTTTCTATACTTCAGTGTATACCCCTTTAACTCAATTGGCAGATCAGGCAACCTCCCTATATTAAGCACCTGTGGTCAACACCACGTTGCCTGATCTTGGAGTCTCATTCCTCATGAGTCTCTGAAGGTGTTCCTGTATTCCTCGTGTATTCAGCGCTGCTGATTCCTGTGGTTTCCAAGCCACTTCTATTCCTGTGGTTCCCATACCACTTCTACCATCAACTGTATCATCAGGACTGTTTGCTGATTCCTATCCGCTGCCTCCGTGCACTACAGTCTTCCATACCACTTCTACCATCAACTGTATCATCATGACTGTTGCTGATTCCTATCCGCTGCCTCCGTGCACTACAGTCTTCTAAACCACTTCAACGTTATTTTATATCAATGTGACTGTTTGCTCATTGCTATCCGCTGCCTCCGTGCACTCCAGCTATTACTTCACTCACCTGCTTCTCATCAAGTCTGTTTGCTGATTTCTATCCGCTGCCTCCGTGCACTACAGTCTCCTGCTGGCAACTCGCCTGTGTCCATCATCGTGACTGCCAGCTGACTACTATCCGCTGCCTCCGTGCACTACAGTCTCATCTCATCTTTGCTGTGTCTTCCTCGAGACTGCCGCTTTCATTACCATCTGCTACACTTCGTGATCTACAGCTCCTGCCCTGCGTTGCACTCCTGTTTCCCATCGCTGTTGGTTCCTGTGGTTGCTACTGGTTACCTCCGTGTGCCGCTGAGTCCTGCCGCTGTGGTCAGCGCTATCGTCCATCTCCTGCTGATCCACTCTCCACGCCTTCACGTGTTCCACTGGTCTCTACCCTCCTGTCAGCACTGGATTTGTATCTCATCTTCTACCCTCTGCTGGATCATCTCCATTCTCCTGGGTCTCCTATGAGTCCAGTTCCACGTGTTGCTGACTCCTGTGGATTCGTGTCTCTGTTGGTCTACTCACCTGTGCGCTGCACCTGCTAGACCTCTGCCTCACCTGTCCAGGGACTTTCGATCCAGTCGGCCTCTAGCCGCTCAGGTACCGCTACTATCCCATCTGACTGCTACTGCTGAACCACGGTATGCATACTTCTCATTGACTGTGCTGTGTATTGCATATCTTGCTGGACTGTGTTTGGTTCTCTCTGGAGTCTGCTATCCGCTGAGTCTATTGCCATCATTGACTGTGTTATCATTGTGCTGGACTACTTCAAGAGACTTTCTGATTGCAGACCTGCTCAGTCATTTCTATATATATATATCTATATTGTGCATATTACTGTGGATCGTGTATTAGGTGCCTCTGTATATCCTGTGTTGCAGCCTTCCCCTGTGCACCTCCTCACATATATATTCAGTGGTACAACTTGCTGATGTCAGACCACTGATCCCTGTTTCCGGTATCACCTGTTCCATCCTCCTCTCACATAGCAGTGGTACAACTTGCTACCGCAGACCACTGACTACCTGGATACCTCCACTTGGATTCCATTCCTTCACTCAGACAGCGGTACAACTTGCTACCCGCAGACCGCTGACTCTCATCACCTCCTTGTTTCTGTTGGACATTCCTCCTCACTATAGCAGTGGTACAACTTGCTATCGCAGACCACTGACTACCTTCACGTGTCCTTGTCCATACAGTTCCTTGTGTATTATTATCTCATTATTACCAGTGTTGCTAGTCATAGACTTTCCTGAGCATCTCATCGGCCATCATTTCATGTTCCGTGATCACCCAGCTACCAGAGTACCCTATTACCATCTACATTGCTCTGGTAAGCCTACCATCTGGTGATCCCTGGGTAAAGACTCCTAGTGCCCGTGACAACTAGTTAGTATGCTAATGCATGCATGTATTGATTTAACATTACAACAATCTTTCTCCTATAGTTTCCTGCAATGGTTGAGGAATGGCAACTTCTTGGAATTGTTGATGCACCATAAATGGCAAGCATGTGAGAATTATGCCACCCTTAAAAAGTGGATCCTATTAACTACAAGGGATTCTTCAGCATTATTTTAGTGGTCATAGTGAATGCCAAATATGAATTTCTATTTGTGGCAGTAGGTAAAAATGGTAAAGTGTCAGATGGTGATACATTGGAGCAGACACCCTTCCATGATAAACAAAAAACAAGTCACTGAATTTGCCACCACACACCGAAACACAATTTAAACTAAATTTTGTTTTTGTTGTTGATTAAGCCTTTGCACTGCATAACAATATATTAAAACCTTATTCCAAAAAAAAGTCTAACACCAAAAAGGAGGATCTTTAATTATAGATTGTCAAGATCTAGGCAAGTTGTGGAAAATGCTTTTGATATATTGAGCAACAGATTTAGGATTTTTTATTCCACCATAGTGATGGCTTGTTGTGTCCTACACAACTTTATTAGGCATATAAGCACAAGTGTGTGCAGCACACCTAGTATTATTAAAAATTATTTAACAGTAGAGGAAGTATTAGGGTTGACACCATTGGAGACTTCACAGATGAGGAATTCCAGCCACTTGGCAAAGTAAAACAGGGAGGCTAATTTAATATTTTAATGGTGAGGGTACTGTGTCCTGGCAGACTGACATTGTGTAATGTATATACATTCGTATTGTATGTTACATTGAATAACTTTCATTGTCAGCGAAATGGAAAATATTTTATGCATTAACAATATTTTATGGTTATACTATGCCATATGAAAGGGAAAATAGGTTGAGCAAAAGAGCACTCCGGTCCTATTCAAACGGTGTAATTACAATTTTTAATCTTTATTGAGAATACATTTAAAAAAGCACTCAAAAAGTACTGATAGGCGAATTATGTTAAAAATATAGGTAACAGAAAGAAAAATAAAGTGAATAAAATATGGACCCTGAGGCGGGACTGTGTGGTTAAAGTCAAATGATCGATATTTGGGGAAAAATTGTGATTCGTATAACAATGGTCTGATAATAGTATAAAGGAGTTACTATGATTTCTAAATGGAGATCTTAGATATTATTGGAAATATTATAGTATAATAAGTTTCTTATCAAATTCTCCAATATGATATTGTATAGTTGTAATTTTTAGTAGTGGTGCTTAATGTGTTTTTACAGAGATTAAATCATCTCCATTTATAGAAAGCTCTAATCAATATTGAGCATGAATTAACTTAGACAAAATACTAGGAAATGTTCACCGTCTTCTTCTAAATAGTGTAGGATGTCTACAGACTGCTCAAAGTATCAATAATAAATTGCCACCTTCATATATACAAGCATGATTAATCTGCCAATGTTTTAGTACTTAATCATATGGCAGAACATGCCATATGTGTTGCCTAATGTTGCTCTACAATTTAATAGATCATCAGTATCTTCGCTATTGTCCACGAGCAAAGGCACACATTCACACATATATTGTTTACGATTAGGATCAAAATCCTTTTGGTGGTTATATTTCTTTTCTATATGGAGTGACCAAACACCAAAAATATGAACTCATTCACACACACCTAAACTCACATTTGAGTCACTAGTTCCC